>NW_027206402.1:6342500-6456407 GCF_024711535.1 Dipodomys merriami | reverse complement strand
AGATATTGCAGATAAGGGAAACCATGGGACCTATGTTTCTTTGGGCCTGGCATACTTCACTTAATATAATTTTTTCCATTTCCTAACAAATGGGGCAATGTCGTTCTTTCTGATGGAGGCATAGAATTCCATTGTGTATATATACCACATTTTCTTCATCCATTCATCTACTGAGGGGAATCTGGATTGGTTCCATATCTTAGCTATGGTAAATAATGCTACAATAATCATTGTTGTGCTGGTAGCTTTACTGTGGTCTTGTTTGTAAACATTTGGGTAAATGCCCAAAAGCGGGATTGCTGGGTCATAGGGGAGTTCTATGTGAAGTCTTTTGAGGAACCTCCATGCAGCTTTCCAAAGTGGTTGAACAAGTTTACATTCCCACCAACAATGAAGTAAGGTTCCTTTCTGTCCACATCCCCTCCAGCATCTGTTGTTAGAGTTCTTGATTCTTGTCGTTCTAACTGGGGTGAGGTGATATCTCAATGTTGTTTGGATTTGCATTTCTTTTATGGCTAGGGATGTTGAACATTTCTTCATGTGTCTATTGGCCATCCTTCTTTCTTCTTCAAAGAAGTTTCTCTTTAAGTCTTTCACCCAATTATTTATTGGGCAGTTGTTTCTTTGAGGATTTGTTGTTGGGTGGTTTAATTTTTTGAGGTCCAAGTATATTTTAGATATGAGACCCTTGTCCGTTGTATGGCTAGTAAAGATCTTCTCCCAATCGGTGGGCTTTCTATTGATCTTGCCAGCTATGTCATTTGCCATGCAGAAGCTCTGCAACTTTATGCAATCCCATTTGTCCAACCTTTCTTTGATTTGTTGTGTTTCCGGGTCTCTATTCAAAAAATTTCGGCCTGAGCCAAGGAGACCTAGGGTTTCTCCTATTCCATCCTGTAATGTTTTCAGAGTGTCTGCTTTGAGTTCAAGGTCTTTGATCCATCTGGAGTTGATTCTGTTGCAGGGTGATATATAAGGATCTAGCTTTAGTTTTCTACAAGTAGTTAACCAGTTTTGCCAGCACCATTTACTGAAGAGGATGTCTTTTTTCCATTCTATTGTTTTAGCTCCCTTATCGAAGACTAGATGGCTATAGGTCTGTAAGTTCATTTCTGGATTTTCAATTCTATTCCATTGGTCCTGAGGTCTGTTCTTATGCCAATACAAAGCTGTTTTGATTACTATGGCTTTAAAGTAGAGTTCGAAATTTGGTATTGATATTCCTCCAGCAGTGTTCTTTCCATTGAGGAGCGTTTTTGCTATTCGGGTCTTTTATTGTTCCGTATGAATTTTTGGATTGCCTCTTCTATTTCCTTGAAAAATGAGTTTGGAATTTTGATAGGTATTGCGTTGAAATTGTAGATAGCCTTGGGAAATATTGCCATTTTCACGATGTTAATCTTGCCAATCCAGGAGCATGGGAGGTTTTGCCATTTTCTTGGTTCTGAGTTGATTTCCTTTTTCAAGATTTTAGAGTTTTCATCATAAAAGTCCTTCACTTCTTTAGTTAAGTTAATTCCTAGGTATTTTATTTTTTGTGGGGCTATTACAAATGGAGTTGCTTTCCTAATTTCAGCCACACTTTTCTCATTGTTGGCATACAGAAAAGCCATTGATTTGGGGGGGTTAATTTTGTAACCTGCTACTTTGCCAAAGTTTTGAATCAGCTTGACTAATTTGGGAGTGTAGTCTATGGGATTCTTTAAATACAAGATCATGTCATCTGCAAAGAGGGAGAGTTTTATTTCTTCTTTCCCTATTTGGATCCCCTTTATGTCTGCATCTTGTCTTATTGCTGTAGCTAGGCATTCTAATACTAGATTGAAGTGAAGTGGAGAGAGTGGGCATCCTTGTCTTGTTCCTGAATTAAGAGGAAATGGCTTTAGTTTTTCACCATTGAGTATAATGCTGGCTGTAGGTTTGTCATATACAGCCTTTATTGTATTGAGGACTGTTCCATGGATTCCTAATTTTTCCAAAACCTTCATCATGAAGGGGTGTTCGATCTTGTCGAATGCTTTTTCTGCATCTATTGAGATAACCATGTGGTTCTTATCCTTGCTCCTGTTTATGTGATGAATAGTATTAATTGATTTGTGTATATTGGACCAGCTTTGCATCCCTGAAATGAATCCTCTTTGATCGTGGTGTATGATTTTTTGGATGAATTGTTCAAGTCAATTGGCCAAAATTTTGTTGAGAAGTTTTGCATCAATATTCATCAAAGAAATGGGTCTATAGTTCTCTTTCTTTGATGAGTCCCTGCCTGGTTTTGGGATGAGGGTTATGATGGCTTCATAGAATGTGTTCAGTAGTGAGCTTTCTCTTTCAATTTCATTGAAAAGTTGGAGGAGTATTGGTGTGAGCTCTGCTTTGAAGGCCTTGTAAAATTCCGCTGTAAAAACATCTGGTCCTGAACATTTCTTAGCTGGGAAGTCTCTTATTGCTTTTTCAATTTCAGTGCTAGATATGGGCCTGTTAAGATAGTATAACTCATCTTGTTTTAGTTTTGGCCTGTCAATATTTGCTAGGAAAAGGTAGATTTCTGTCAAGTTCTCAAACTTATTAGCATAAAGTTTTGAGAAGTATTCCCTTGTAATGTTCTGAATCTTGGTCGTTTCCGTGTTGATTTTTCCATTCTAATCTCTGAGTTCATTAATTTGGGTGTGTTCTTTTCTTTTTCTGATAAGATTTGCTAAGGGTCTGTCCATTTTGTTAAGTTTTTCGAAGAACCAACTCTTTGTTTTGTTGATCCTTTTTATAGTTTTTTTGGGTTCTAATTCATTTAATTCTGATTTATTTTTGATTATTTCTTTCTGTCTACTGGATTGGGGTTCATCTTGCTGCTCTTTTCCAAAGAGGTTTAGAAGTGTCATTATATTGTTGGTTTCCGATCTCTCCAATTTCTTGATGTAGGAGCTCAGAGCTATAAACTTACCTCTGAGTACTGCCTTTGCTGTGTCCCAGAGGAGCTGGTAATTTGTATGTTCATTTTTGTTGAATAGCATGAACATTTGAATTTCTTTTCTAATCTCTTCCATGACCCACTCATGATTCAGCAGTGTGTTGTTCAGCCTCCATGTGATACCAGACTTTCTTTGGTGGCTTTTGGTGTTGAGTTCTAATTTTATTCCCTTGTCCTCAGAGAGAATGCAAGGTATAACTTCAATGTTTCTGAACTTAGACAAGTTTGCTTTGTGGCCTAAAATGTGGTCTATTTTAGAAATTGTTGCATGTGCTGCTGAGAAAAACGTGTATTCTGATGCTGCTGGGTAAAATATTCGGTAGATTTCTGTTAAGACTAGTTGATCTATGCTGCTGTTTAGATCTGCGTTTTCTCTGTTGAGCTTTTGCCGATTTGATCTATCTAGTGGGGAGAGTGTGTGTTAAAATCCCCAAAAATTAATGTCTTTGGATCTATATGGGATTTGAGGGAAAGTAGTGTTTCTTTGATAAATTTGGGTGCTCCATTGTTTGGCGAATAGATATTTAGAATTGTAATATCCTCCTGAAGGAGAGATCCTTTAATTAGTATGCAGCGACCTTCTTTATCTCTTCCAACGAATTTTAATTTGAAGTCTATTTTATCTGATATTAGGATTGCAACTCCCGCCTGTTTATGAGGGCCGTTTGCTTGGTAGGTTTTGTTCCAGCCTTTAACCTTGAAAATGTGTTTGTTTTTATGGGCAAGATGTGACTCCTGCAGGCAGCAGATAGAAGGGTCTTGTTTTTTAATCCAACTAGACAGTCTATGTGGCTTAATTGGAGAGTTCAGTCCGTTAACGTTAAGAGATAAGACTGAGAGGTATTTGGGAGTTCTTGCCATGTTATCCACCTTCTTGGGGGCTGCAAAAACTGGGTTCTTCCTATGGTTCTTGGATTCTCAGTTTGGGTGCAGTTTCTTGGCCTTTGTTGCGGTCATGTTGGTTTTCTATGTGTAGGACATCTTTAAGAATCTTTTGTATGGCTGGTTTGGTGGAGATGTATTGTTTCAATTTTTCTTTGCTATGGAAGGTTTTTATTTGACCTTCAGTTATGAAGGAGAGTTCAGCTGGGTACAGTATTCTTGGTTGATAGTTGTTTGTTATTAGGGTATGGCATACATCATTCCAGGCTCTTCTTGCTTTGATTGTCTCTGCTGAGAAATCTCAGGTGATTCTAATTGGTTTTCCTTTATAGGTCCTTAATCTTTGCTCCTTGTCAGCTTTAAGGATCTTTTCCTTGGTCTGAGTTGATCCTGTGTGGATTATAATGTGACGGTGGGATGTCCTATTCTGGTCTGGTCTATTTGGGGTTCTAAAAGTTTCTTGTATCTGAATAGGCCTATCTTTTTGTATTTTTGGGAAGTTCTCTGCTAGGATCCTGTTAAACATTAACTTCTGTTTCTAGGTGCTCCTCTACACCCATTATCCTTAGATTAGGCCTTCTGATGGTGTCTTCCAGGTGTTGGATAGACCTATCATATTTCTTGGACTTGTCTTGGATGTTTGTATGTTCTTTCTCTATAATATCTAGGCTGTCTTCAATCCCTGAGATTTGATCTTCTGCATGGTCTAACCTGCTGTCAAGACTCTCTACTTTGTTTTTTTATCTCTTTTCCTTCTCCTTGGTCAGCTTTGATGGCTTCAATTTCTTTGTTGAAACTTTGTTTTAGGTCTTGTATGAATTTCTTTACTTCCTTAATTTGGTGTTCAGTGTTTGTTTTCAAATCACTTAGTTGATTGGTTATGGTTTCTTTGGACTCCCATTCCTTCTGTTGGGTTCCATTCAGCATTCCCTTTGTGGTCTCCCTGACTGCCTTCAGCTCTATGTTAATGGATTCCATGAATGCCTTTAGTGATCTTTGTGTATTCTCTACCTGGTCTCTCTTTTCCTGTATTACTCTTTGATTAGCTTCCTCCCGTTTGTGGGATTCCTGTAGTTCTCTTTCCTCCCGTTCATGGGATTCCTGCTGTTCTCTTTGAGTGTTCTCAGCCTGCTCACACCATTCCTCCCTTTCTCTTTGAGTATTCTCAAGTTGTTCACACAAATCCTGTATCAGTTTTTGAGTGGCTTCCTCACGCTTATGATATTCCTGTATAAGCTTTTCAGATGCCTCCTCTCTCTCTTTTTCATGCTCATACAGCGTCCTTTGTAAGTTGTCAAACTTCTCATTTATCATGTTTGCCAGCAGTTTTTGCAGAGCTATTTGGGAAATCTCCTATGGATTATTCATTATCTGTTCTGACCCCTGATTATCAAGATTGGGAATTGAGATATCCGGATTTGCCATTTTTCTTGTGTTTTTCCGGCTTACTCTGCCCATTTGAGATGAAAATAGCACCAGTTTTGTGCTAGAACACTATCTTAAGGCAACCATCAATCAAAGTTTGCATTCGTACAGTCAATAGTCTACAGATACAATCTAGTTCAACAGATACATCTATTCAATATCTAACAGCTATATGTTAATGGGCTTCGAAACTCAGAGAAGAATTTGGAAAACCAGAAATTATTAGGGTGAGGGAGAGATGTGTGTAAAAAATAGGAATAGATTGGTGTGGGGAGGCACAGGGAGAGTTAACTATGTCCTAATCACAATGCAGGAAATAGGTTGTGTCGGATGCAATTAGAGAGAGAGAGAGATAGAAGAAAGGGAAAGGGAAATGAAATGAGACCAGAAAAAAATAGAAACGTAAAAATTAATATTATTATGATGATTAAAAGACCATCTATTTAGAGAGGAATGTGAGTATATAAAGAGAAGCTAAGGGACATAGAGGAGAATTGAAAAACTTTAAAAAAATGCTTAAAATATTATATAGGTATAAAGAGGTAGTACTGCTATTAAGGAATTTAATTCTCAGAGGTTTTTAATTGAGTAATAAATTTGTGGATTAATTGTGTACACAATGGGGGATAGGGTCTACTAGTTAACTAAGGGTTTATCTGAGGATGTGCAGGACAAGAGTTAACTCACATAAAGAAAATCAAAGGAGAGGAAAAGTTGAGAAGGATGAGAAAGGGAGAAAAAAGATCAGAAGTTCAGTATATCTAGACGAAAAACAAAAAGATAGTTAAGAAAAAAAAGAGAAAGAAGACAAGAAAGGAAAACCCACATTCACGTATTCCTAAAATAAAAATTATAAGAGGAAAAAAAAGTTACTAGAAAACAATTATTTTTTCAAAAAAGGCAAAAATTAAAGATTAATAAAATTTTTAGTAAAGGAAAAAATTCTTTTTATATATATAAAGTACCAAAAAAAAAGAAAAAAAAAAAAAAAAGAAAAGAAGAAGAAGAAAAAAAAAGTTCTTTGATTTTTTTTTTGAATTTTTTTGGGAGGGGTGGGAAGAATATTGTATATCCCTTTTGTCTGTAACCAGCCTCTTGTTGGAGTCTCTGGTCAGCTTGAGGTCCTGTGGCTTGATTGGTTTGTTCAGTCAGTTTGTTTGAACAGGCAGAAAAATGCTTTGATTTACCCAAGATTTTGAGATCCCCCTCCCAGATTAGTTTAATGGGAGGGTGATCTGCTTTGAGAATCACAAAAGAAGGGGATGCAGTGGTGAGGCTAGGTTCTGGGTAGAGTTGAGGCCTTTCAACAATCAGTAGCTTTTTCCTGGGGCTATTTTGTGAAAAATCTCATAGAGCCCAGCCTGGAGCCATTCTCAGGGTTTCTGTTTTTCAATTGATTTTGGTGGCTGCTAGAGGGAGGGGCAGCCTCTGGCTCTGGTTACCCAGTGAGGAAAGCCACTCCAATGGCTGGCGCCTGAGCTGGGTGACCTTTCCCTGGATGGAGCTGAGTCTGGCAGGTCACTTCGCCGTTAAGTTCTTGTGATCTGCTAAATGACTCGTTTTATTCCAAGGCCTGAGTCAGAGCTGGAAGCTCCTCTGAGCTTTGTCGCTATCCAAGATGGAGATCACTGGTGCTGGGGGAGGGGGGGAGGCGTGGCCTTACCTCCTCTGCTCCCTGAGAAGGAGTGAGGACGTCGGGCTTGTACTCACGCCGAGTCTTGGATCCTGGGTCGTCTCTGGTCTGCAAACTGCAGGATGAAGATGTCCGCTCCTTGTCGGTTCTTGCTGGTGTTGAGTAGAATCTGCTCGCCTGCTGCGTCTGGCTCCTTCGTCCTGGACTCTCTGTGTGAGCACTCAGGTATGTTCCTGGCTGCAGTCTCCCCCGGGACCCTGCCGCCGCTGCCGCGGCAGCTGCTGACAAGCACTCAGATGTGTTTTCTTTCCTTGGCTTTCCCTCTCTTATCTAACTCTCTGTCCTGTGATGGCACACTTGGTGTGATTCTCTGGCTTAGGACTGTTCACTGGAACTCTAAAACTGCTTTCTATGTGAGAGCTTGTTCAGATTCCAGCTTCTCCTCTGCCATCTCCCCGGAACCCCCTGTAGAATTTCTTTAAAAACACTCTGATTGCATTCATATGCTTATATGTATGATTGGCTAATATTCTCCAAGTATGGCTAAGATTTATTCCCTAATAATGGGAAACACTACCATTTGCAATAATTTTAGCACCTGTGAATGCTGTAAAAAGAAAATGAACTGGGAAAAATTTAAGACCCAGAGAGAGGATGGGAAATAAATGCTATGCAGAGCTGTCACTGTAGGGGTTCATCACCTGGGTGTAGGCATGGCTTAGCCCAATTTCCTACTGTGCTCAGGAGGTCACCCTGCAGTGGAACTCTATTCCTGCCTCCTCTTTCTCACTTCCATCCCAATTGGTGTGGGTGGGACTGATTGAAGCCATCTGAATATTATTCAAGCTTGCAGTGTCATTTCCCACCTCTGTCCAGTCAACTCAATATCTACTGTTCCATCTTTTTTATGGAGGAAAGGAGAAAATTAAACTTTGCATTAAATTTGTGATTACTTTTAAGTTTAGATATTGAGATTAATGCAGGAAATATTCTAAGGGATTTCTTGATACCTTAAACTTAGAAGCTGAGCTAGTTTAACAAGCACTTCTTTAATAGCCACTTTAATTTATTTGTGACCATTCTGAGCAAGATTGTTCCTATCTAGCTCTCTGTATGTGAAACATGAAAGAACCAAAGAAAAATAATTTATTCCCAGTAACTTTAGTGTGTAGATCTGCACAACAATGTTAAATGTCATATAGTTCTGTATGAATACTGATCATTATTAAAATAGAAATATGTTATAAATGATTTTCTACCATAAAATTCTTTATACATTCGAAGTTCCTAAGTTCCTAAGTCATATTAAGTCTAGCAGAGTCAAAACAAATGTAGAGAAATTCTCCAGCTAATATTCAGAAAATTATTATTTTATTCATGATACTATTTTCTTTCAAGCATATCGACTGGCTTACTTTCCAAGTCTTTCCATTTCTTACAAATGGGGCAATATCATTATTTCTGATGGATCCATAGAATTCCATGGTGTATATTTACCACATTTTCTTGATCCATTCATTTACTAAGGGGCATCTGTGTTGATTCCATATCTTGGCCATGGTAAGCAATGCTGAAATGAACATGGTTTTGATGGTAGCTCTAGTGTGGCCTGGTTTGTAGTCTATTGGGTAAAAGACCAGGAGTGGGATTGCTGGGTCATAGGGAAACTCTATGTTTAAACTTTTTTTTTTTGTCAGTCATGGGGCTTGAACTCTGGGCTTGGGCGCTATCCCTCAGCTCTTCAGCTCAAGGCGAGCTCTCTACCACTTGAGTCACAGCACCACTTCCTGTTTTCTGGTGGTTAATTCGAGATAAGGGTCTCACGGACTTTTCTTCTGGGCTGGCTTTGAACCATGATTCTCAGATCTCAGTCTTTCAGTAGCTAGGATTACAGGTGTGAGCCACCGGCACCCAGCTATGTTTAATCTTTTAAGGAACCTCCATAGAGTTTCCAGTTCAACTACTCTGGAAAAATACATTTTATAGGGACTTGTTTACAATATTTATCGGCTGAGCACTGTTTCAACTGAAAAGAAGTGAATGAGTCTTTGTTGTTTTTGGCGGTCCGGTCATGAGGCCTGAACTCTGGGCCTTGGCACTGTCCCTTAGCTCTTCAGGTCAAGGCTAGCGCTCTACCACTTGAGCCACAGTACCACTTCCGCTTTTTTCTTTTTTGCTTATGTGGTGCTGAGGAATCGAACCCAGGGCCTCATGCATACAAGGCAAGCACTCTACGACGGAGCCACCTTCCCAGCACTGAATGAGTCTTTAATTTCCATCTTTACAAGTCCAATTTTAGTGTCTTGATAATAGTCTGAAAATGGGTTAGCCTATAGGAAAGTAAAAATTTGGTAATTCTGTATGTAGGAAATGAGTGAGACCTAATGGCAATCGAGACAGTAAGAATGGCAGAAACCAGATGCATTTATATGAAGTTAATGAAATTTTATTATATAAAAGCTAAGAAGTTTAAATAAGTGCTGCTAAACTTTATATACAACGAGAGAATGAGGTTACCGGAAGTAAGCATCAAGAAGGGTTATGAATATAAAGATGGAAACAAGGTTTTGAATAAGTATCCACAAATTGATGACTAAGCAATTCTGTAGATTTTTTTTTTTATCACTATAATATTGTGGTGGCAAGATTCCATTTTTTTTTTAGTTACGCAAGTACATTTTATTTTTTAAATTTAATTTTTTGTCAAGGTTATATACAGTTATATACCATAAGGTAGTGAGTACATTTCTTATTGGACATTGTTACCCATTCTTGTTTTCTTTTGTTGGTCCTGGGGCTTGAACTCTGGGCCTGGCCACTGTCCGTAGCTTCCTTTCCCTCAAGAGCACTCTAACAATTGAGCCACAGAACCAGATTTTTGAAGTAGTCTATTGGAGATATGAGTCTCATGGAGTTTCCTGCCTGGGCTGGCTTGGAACTGCAATCCTCAGATCTCAGCCTCCGGAGTAGCTAGGATTAGAGGTGTGAGCCACCAGTGGCAGGCAAACTCTGTCTATATTTAGCAACTAATTTTCTCAGGTGGCATTACATTCAATTTAAACGTGTAGATAGTTTCCATACACATTCTATGGGGAAAGTAGCTGAATAGGAAAAAATAGTTAACTGTTTTCTTGATTAGTCTCAATCTAGAAAGTTATGAGATGATAACATCACTACATAGCAGGGCAAACTGAATGTAAAGTTCTGGAGAATAAACATGTCAGTCTATGTCTTTCCTGTTGTAACGTTTAGCAAAGGGATGAAAAGTAAATATGCCTGTGCTTAAAACAACCTTCTTCCTGAAGGCTGAGATTAGACTTTCCCTAAAAGAATATACCACCTACTTTGAGATTATATCCCTATACATATGAAACAAAGTTATAAAGAAATAACAGAGCCAAAGATTTTACCATCAAAAGTGTGATCCTTTCTTGACTAGCCTGGATTATTAAAAGTGATGGGGTTCAAAGCACAGATTTCAAGCTATTGCTCAGTAGAGAATAGGAAAATACTTTATAAATCAAAGTATTAGGAGGCTGAGGCAGGATCATTATGAGCTTGAGGCCAGTCTGCGCTACAAAAAGAGAGACTGTCTAAATTAGGTAATTAATTTCAATAACACCAAAACCATCACTTATATACAAAGAGGGGCATGAAAAAAATATTTAATCTTGATCAAAACCAGTAGGATCAGAAAATGACAATAGTGACATTATTTAATAATTTCAATGAAGTTTCACATTCATAGCTCCTAAACAAAAATGTTTATAGAAACAATATATTAAACATCACATACAAATTAATTACAATAATTTTAAGGAAATTGTACATCTTTTTCATGTTTGTGTAACAATACAAAGAAAAACTATAGCGGTTATAAATGAGAAATTGTAAAGGGGTTTGGAAAGTTAAATTATTATTTCTCATGAGTAAAATAAATGAAATAGTTAAATTATCATATCTCATGAAAAAGAATACATTCACCTAACAAAGTCTCCTTTTATCTACAATTTCATGTTCCAAGCTTTATTTACCTACACTAAACTACTGTCTACAAATATCCAATAGAATATTGAACAAAAGAACACTTCATAGATTGTAAATGTCATGCCATTCTGAGAAGCACAATGAAATCTCCTACCATCCCATTCTCGCTGGCTGGGAAAGTAAATCATCGTTTGCTCACTGTGTCTTCTGGGCCCAGTTTGTCTTCTGTAAATATGCAACCCACTCATAAGGTACTGAATGTCTGTCTCAGGCATCTGATCAACTGTAGTGAGGTCCCACTGTTGTGAATGATAACCCTTATATTAGCCTACCACTGCCTACTCTGTCCTATGTCATTCTCTTCACCTTCTTTTCTCACTTGAGAGCTGTGTGATGGCATATTTCCTGTATCACACCATCCCCATAAGAAGACCTGTTACTTTGAAGTCTGAAGGACTACCTTATGTGGTGATGAATTTGGCTAGCATGTACAAGGAGCTAGGTCTCATTTCAAGCCACACACACACACACACACACACACACACACACACACACACACACACACACATACTTTGTGAAAATATGACAAAAGTAACAATATTTATAAAACTTTTATTACAGCATATCATAATTATTCTATTTTCTTAATACTTAATGGTTATTAATTACTAACTGTGGCTATTTTATGTTTTATAAGTATTCATGCATAGAGAAAACTATGTATGTATTTAAAACAATATATATATATATTTATATATTTAAGGTACATATGATAGAGAATAGATAGAGTTAAAATCTGTTGCTATCTATAGTTTAAGACAAGCAATCCATTGGGGTTAGGGGGGAGTGAACTTGTAATACCCAAACCAGTAAATACAGCTAGCTATCTGAACAGATTTACAGTGATTATTTGCAGATTCCATTGCAAATTGGGTATAGTTGTTACTAAACCTAGATATATCTATGTAGAAGTTAAATTGTAGAAAAATCTAAGGACTATATCACCATATGGTGAAATTCACACTGATTGGTCTCATCTGAATACCTCTCATTCTATTAATGAAGACATATTGAAACATGTAGAGATGTAAATGACAATAAATTACCAGGTTATTGTTATATCTAAGACATATATATATATATATATATATATATATATATATATATATATATATATATATACTATCAAGTATAGAGTCTTATTTTTTTTCTTTATAGCATTTTTGATTCAATATGAGTAATAGAAGATATAGTATAAAGTCTTACTCATGAAAATATACAGTAAACAATACAGTAACAATACAATAGCATATTTAAAGCATCATTTCTTCATTTTTAAAAGATAATACCTGAGAATTAAATGCAGGCACATTAGAGAAAAATTTTGTCAAATTTAATTTTTGTCCAAAATCTCATGTCTTCTTCAAATTTGATGTCTATGCAAAATAAATATGAAATACATTCATCACTGCTTTACTTACTACAGGAAAGCATTGAACTCAAAATGGAAAACAAATATCATATTCCAGAATAAGTTACAGTATTTCAGGATGAACACTAATAAGACCAGTTAGAATCCTGCTAACTTTTTGGCTATTTTCTAGTGCCTAATTTCAACTTTCAATCTGAGTTGACATTCTTTTTCCTTCAACCACTGTTTGATTTAAATGCCTCTGGGCTGGAATTCTACTCAATTCTTAATTTTTTCATCCTTATCTCAGTTGGACACATGTCATAGACCCCTCACCCCACTTGTGCTAGCAGGTATCTCCTTCATCTTTCTTATTTATGGCTCCTCATATTGAACTTCTAACCAAAGCAATGATTGAGCTAACGCAATTGAACCTGCATTTTCAGAATACAGATAGTTTTTGTTCTCTTTGTAAAGCAAATGCTTGTTTCAGCTCCCTTAGTAACTTGTAGTAAGTGTTTTTTCTACTGTATTTTTCAAAGGACATGTTAAGGAATCTTGGTTCATGCATACTTACCCTTGGACACACACAAATATTTTTGAAACATAGACATCTGTACAAATTAAGGCAATGGATGTTTCTTGAATGGTGTTAAGAAATCTAGGCTATATTTTATATTGACTTCACATATGACTTCTATTTTGGAAAGCTGAAGAAGTTTCAACTCCCTTATTCATTACCTTACAGTCATTAAGAACTTGGTAATGTGTGGTATATATACACAATGGAATTCTATGCCTCCATCAGAAAGAATGACATTGCCCCATTTGTTAGGAAATGGAAAAACTTGGAAAAAATTATATTAAGTGAAGTAAGTCAGGCCCAAAGAAACATAGGTCCCATGGTTTCCTTTATTTGTAATATCTAGTATATGTATGTGTCAAGCGGAAAAGGTCAGATAATGTGATGTCAGGAAAATGAACCCTTAGCTGTGTATTTTAATGTTTTTTTTTCTTTCATGCATGTGTTTCTAACGCATTTATAAGATTATCTCTTTGTTGCTTTGTATGTACCTCCCCCACAGTATAACCCCTGCTTTCACTATATTTGATGTCAGCATAACTTGTGGAGGAGATGGGGAAAAACCAGTTGTTTAAGGATACAGGTGGTCCTGTTGCAACAATGAGAAGTACAAGTTGTCATGTCCAAAATGAGTTTTACAACTTCGGTGTGGGGGGGGGGAGGAAGGGGGGAAGGAGAAGGATTGGGATTGGGGGGGAGGGAGCAGGCTGGGAAGGGATGTGAAGGGTAAACAAAGGAGGAGGCTGCAATGCTTGGTAAGAAATGTTCGCATTATCCTGCCCATGTAATTGTAACTCCTCTGTACAGTATGTTCACAAATAAAATTAAATTAAATTAAAAAAAAAGAACTTAGTAATGTCACTATGTAGTGTTAATATAGTGCTAAGTAGCCTAAAGTCTGCTATGGTTTAATTCTGAAGTAATTAAATATTTCTCTACAGAAAAAAATGATGTGGGATGCCAATTACTACAATGGAATACCATATATCCCCAAGAAGAGAAAAAACAGGCAATGAATGAAACACTTTAGATCACATTAGGCCAATAACATAAAATGTTGAATTTCATCAAAATGTATATCTATAATAATAGATAATAAATATCCCTGGAATACAAATACCAATTTTGTGGGAAGTAAAGTAATACAGAATATACAAAGAAGAATTAAAAATCACTGATGATTTTTAACTGGTGGCTCACACTTGCAAATCCTAGCTAGACATGTTGCTGATATCTGAGGATTATGGTTTAAAACCAGTCTTCAGAGAACAGATCATGAGACTTTATCTCCAATTATTCATTTAAAAAAAGCTGACAGTGAAGCTGTGGCTCTAATGATAAAGAACCTTAAATGAAAAAACTAATAGACTGCAATTAGGTCCTGAGTTCAAGTTCCAGTACTGGCACCAAAAACTAAAAATTGAAAATCAATCAATAAATCACTTCTCATCAATAAGGAAACAAGTGCTTTAACTTAAAAATTGCTAAAGAGTTTGCGCATGTGGTTCACCCAAGAAGATATTAAATTCACAGGCAACATCAAAGTAGCTAACATCATTAGTCATTAGAGAAATAATACAAATGGAAACAAAAAAACTACATTTTTAAGATAAATGAGATAGATAAATGCAAAAACATTTTGACTATGACATTTGTAATTATGTTGAATGATGGGATTCAGAACAAAAAATGCATACTGTAGGATTCCACTTAGAAGAATTATAAGAAATGAAAAATTAGAATAATGAGTGTTTTCTAGGTTGGGGATCAGAGGGAGAGAATGAATACATACATAGTATAAGACAAAACATGAGAAAGGATACATAGTAAAGATAGAAAACAAAAATACTCTGTGGTATACTTTGCATACATACATGTTCATACATATATCTCTATCAAAATGGAGATATGTTTATATATGTATCTATTAATTATGTATATATACCTATCTATTAAGACACATACAGATATTTGTATATATATAGATATATTCCAAAATATACATTCAAAAATATCAAGTTGTAAAAGTCAACCATATACATATTACTATGTATCAGTAATACTTTATAATACTATCTATTGAGAAAATAACAAATAAAATCACAGTGATTCATGTAATTTGTTTTTCATTATGGGGCTTGAACTCTGGGCCTGGGTGCTGTTTCCCAGCTCTTCAGCTCAAGGTTGGCACTCTGCCACTTGAGCCAGAGCACCACTTCTGGTTTTCTTGTCGTTAATTGGAGATAAGAGTCTCACAGAGTTTCCTGCCTGGAGCTGGCTTTGAACAGTGATCCTCAGATCTCAGCCTACTGAGTAGCAGGCTTACAGGCATGAACCACGAGCACCCGGTGATTCATGTAATTTTTAAAATCTCTAATTTCTAAAACCTCAGATTTATTAAACCTCTTCTTACTTTTTCTTTCAATTAAAATAAATGATGTAGATTAACAAAACATGTGCCTGAAACTTACTATTTTTTATTGAGGGAGTGTTTCAATTGGATTTTTCAATGCATATACCATAATATTTCTTGAATGTTTATGTTGATTGTTAATTATAATTATGTAACCTTTATCAATTTTTTGTCAGTCATGGGGCTTGAACTCTGGGCTTGTGTGCTGTCCCTGTGCTCTTCAGCTCAAGGCAAGCACTACTGCTTGAGCCACAGCACCACTTCTGGTTTTTTAGTGGTTTATTGGAGGTAAGAGTCTCATGGACTTTCCTTCTCTGGGCTGGCTTTGTACCATGATCCTCACATCTCAGCCTCCTGATTACTAGCATGAGCCACTGGTGCCTGGCTCATCTTCATTTAAACTCTGTTGGAATAAAACATGAATATTGATTATTTTGTTACAGAAGTCTGGCTTGTTATCATTATGCTAATCTTTTTGTAAAATTTAATTATTTCTGTGAATTCTAAAGAAATTGGCTTTTTTTGCTATGCAAGTATTGGGATATAAACAAAAAAATCATAGTATAAAAACTTGGATGGGTTAACAATCTTATTTGTATTTATCATAAGGCCCCATAATTTATTAGGTCTTCCAGGTATCTACTAATACTTGTAATTTTAAATCTTGTGATAAAAAAGGGTCAGGTTTTAAATGTACTCATGCAAACTCCAGCAGCATGTGCTGTCATTTACCTGAGGAATTCATTTACAGAACCTTGCCATTTGAACAGCAGGGAGCTAAGTTCCCTGAAGTGTCTCTAAGCATTTCAGGCTCAATGAGTCAGGACTAAATAAAACTCAGGTACTGTGAAAATAAACACTTGCCATATAAATCTATGAATGGATGGTTAAGCATTAGCAAGTCTGCACTATCTCCAAGGTCCTTATAGATCATTGAAATCTCAAATTTCGTAAGCTGGAGTGAGTAACCACTCACACTCTAAAGAACAAGATGTCCCCTGATCATCTCACAATTTTGTGTAATAGAAGGGAATTAGAGCACCTAATCAGAATACCAATGGAGAGAAAATGATATTCTAGCAAATACACAATTCTCGAAAGTATACAAAGGATTATTGCTGTCATTTCACCTCAATGGTAGAACACTATAAAACAGTGATAAATTACTTTCATTAAATATCAATTGAAATATGCCACTTGGTTGTAATTCTTTTCTATACCTAGCCAGATGAAAACAATTGCAGAAATGAATTGTACATAAAAGGAGCTTTCTTTTTTTGTCAAAAAATTCCCTCCTAGGAATTGGGAAGACATTCTCAGAAGACAGTTTTATATTTTAGGGAAGTGAAGAGCAAAATGTCTTTCTTTTTAGGTGGATTCAGAGAGAGAGGGAGTCACATTCTCAGTTATGAAGGGGAAGAAGGAACCAAACAGTAGATGGGAATGAGGACCTAATGGGAGAGAGCAGTGTCACTGGAGAATTGCAGTTGAAGGGAGGATGGGATCATTACCTCTTCCCATTTCTCTTTTTCCATTTGGCCAATATATTCCAATTCTGATCGCGCCCACCATGTACCACATCTCTGGCTCCAAAACAAAGAAGCCAACCTAGAAATAAAATAAAACTTCCTTCCTGAAAGTTTAACTTGCAGCAACAGTGAGCTTCCCATGAAGCTGACTGCAGCATTCACTAAACTACCTGATTTTCTTATATCCTCAATAGTGTGCAGGTGATGCAGGACAGTATCAATTGTCTTGGAGAATTTAAATGAGAATCCATTTTGACTTGAGGCAAAGAAATAGTAGCGTCAAATGATGGAAGGTATAACTCTTCCTTATTATACAAGAAAGGATGCCACAACATCTTAACCTCCAGTAGATCCTATTCTAAAGTGGCGGCTGATAAATACAAACTATGATTAGAGGTCTGTGCAGGTTTTTCAGCCCAGGACTGAAGGTTGTCTACAAATATGGTGACAAAATAAGTCATTGACAGCAGTCTCCTAGGAAGGAATGGACCAAGTGCACACACTGACTGAGGCCTTGCACAAAGTATCACAATGTGTCCTGGAGATTTCTCCTTCAATATGGGTGTCAATCCAGAGTGAAAGAAAGAGACAAGAGAGTGATGAAGAAGTGAAGAAATCACCAGGCACCAATGGGTTCACAATTGTAATGCTCGCTACCTAGCAGTCTCTGAACTGAGGACTGAGGTTCAAATCTAGCCTAAGCAGAAAAGTTCTAAAGACATCATCTTCAACATAGTAAGCAACATGCAGGGTTAGAGGCATGGCTCAAGTGGGAGAGCAACAGCTGTAAGGTAACAAGCTGGTTTTAAATCCTGGTACCAGATGGAGGAAAAAACAGAAAAGAAATAAAATAAAGTTCCCTTGTGAATATAAAATTTAAACTGAGTTGTGAGCAAAAATGTACTAACACAATTTTCTTAGTTGTAAAAATCATGAACAGGATGACATCAGTCAAAATGTATTGTACTCATAAATTGATATATTAAATTGAAAACCCATTGTATAACTATTTAATGCCAATAAAATAAATAAAATAAAAATAGAAATATTAAATTATATATCATAAGAGATTTCATCATGGCATTTGCATACATACAAAGAAAGGAAATTTGTTTATTTATTGATTGATCAGTGGTGGGGCTTGAACTCTGGGCTTGAGCGCTGTCCCTGTGCTCTTCAGCTCAAGATGAGTGCTCTACCTCTTGCGCCACAGCACCACTTCTGGTTTTCTAGTGATTTTATTGGAGATGAGTTTCACGGACTTTCCTGCCCGGGCTGGCTTGGAACCATGATCCTCAGACGTCAGCCTCATGAGTAGCTAGGATTAAAGGCGTGAGCCATGGGAGCCCAGCTAGAAAGGAACTTTGATAATGTTCACCACCTCAACAGGCCAAAGAACATTTTTTAAAAGATCAAAACACATAATCTTAGTGAGAATTTCAGAATGGGGTAGACTATATTGCTTTAAGTAGATAGATTGACTGGAAATATTGTTGTTTTTCTTTATTTCCAGTCAAATTGTAAGGACATTTCCAGAAACATTATATTCTAACCGCTTCCCCATATTTGTCTATTCTGTGTATCCAAAGTGAAATGTCTTTTTCTATCTAAATTCACCACAGAAATATGTGTTTGCATTCCAGTTCTCTCCAACCTGCAAGTGCATAGATCATGGTTTCCAATTTATCTTTAGCAACAGAGATATATCAAATATTTTTATTTGTTTCTATCTTCTTTTAAAAATATGCTTGAATAATTTTTCATTCTTCATATCGTGAATGGTACTTAGAAACTTACTGGGAAAAATAAAAAGGAAAATGTTCAGATTATTTCCTGTTCCTAAACATCATACTAAATACACATGCATTCGAGTATTTATGCATGGGAATTCTGTCGATTGTACACACTGTTGGTATAGAGCTACATCAAAATTGTAGGCAACAAAAATAAGGTTTATATGTTTTGATAAGGGAAGTCTAATTTTTCATGGATTTAATTTGCAAAAAATTATAACTGTAAACTGCAATAAAGATATGATCTTTGATCAACTATTCATTTAGTTTTACCTTTCAATTTCATTTCTTTAAATTGCAATGTTGAAATTTCTTGACACCGATGAAAATGATACAAAACTCAGTGAAAGATTTTTAAATATAACTTCATTGCACTCCCACAAATATTAGAAATCTTATATAAGAAGGGCATGATTTCTCAAAAGACACAAGATAGAAAGTAGGGATATATTATATTATATTATATTATATTATATTATGTTATATTATATTCATATAATATACTAACACTCCTGACCCGGGAAAGTAGTGACAAAAATAACATTACAAGACTCTTTCGAGTCCTTGTAATTGGAATGAGTCCACTTTAAATCCTTTCATAAGGATCCATTGGAGGGCAAGTCTGGTGCCAGCAGCTGTGGTAACTCCAGCTCCAATAGTGTATATTAAAGTTGCTGGAGTTATAAAGCCCCTAGTTGGATCTTGGGAGTGGGCAGTGATCCGTCGTGAGGTGAGTCATGCCTCTCGGTGCCCTCTTCCATACTATTAGCTGAGTGTTCCACCCAGGCTGAAGCATTTTGAAAAAAAATTTCAAAGCAGACTGGAACTGGACTTAACTCTCCAATTAAGCAACATAAACTGTCTAGTTGGATTAAAAAGCAAGATCCTTCTATCTGCTGATTTCAAGAGTCACACCTTGCCCATAAAAACAAACATATTCTGAAAGTGAAAGGCTGAAATAAAATCGACCAAGCAAACAGCCCCCATAAACAGGCCGGAGTTGCAATTCTAATGTCAGATAAAATAGACTGAAAATTAAAATTCGTGAGAAGTGATAAAGAAGGTTGCTACATACTAATTCAGGGATCTCTCCTTCAGGGGGATATTACAATTTTAAATATCTATTCACTGAAAAACGGAGCACCCACATTCATCCAAGAAACACTACTTTTCTTCAAATCGCACATAGATCCAAAGACATTAGTTGTTGTGAACTTTCACACACCACTATCCCCACTACATAGATCAACTCAGCAAAAACTCAACAGAGAAACCGCAGATCTAAACAACTGCATAGATCAACAGACACCTACTGAATATTTCAACCAGCAGCATCTGAATACACGTTTTTCTCAGCAGCACACAGAACATTTTCCGAAATAGACCACATTTTAGGTCACAAAGCAAACGTCCAAATTCAGAAACATTGAAGTTATGCCTTGTATTCTCTCAGACCACAAGGAAATAAAATTAGAACGCAACACCATAAGCCACAAAAGAAAGTTCTGTAACACACGGAGCGTGAAAAACACACTGTTGAATCAACAGTGGGTTGTGAAAGAGATTAGAAGGAAATTCAAGTGTTCATGATATTCCACTAAAATGAACACACAAATTACCGGCTGCTCTGGGACACAGCAAAGGCAGTACTCAGGAGCAAGTTTATAGCTCTGAGTTCCTACATCAACAAATTGGGGAAATATGAAACCAAGAATTTAATGTGACATCTGAACTTCCTTGGAAAAGAACAGCAAGCTAAACCCCAATCCAGTATATGGAAAGAAATAATTAAAATTAAATCAGAATTAAACTAATTAGAATACAAAAAGCTATAGCAAGAATTAACAAAACAAAGAGTTTTTCTATGAAAAAATTAACAAAATTGACAGACCTTTAGCAAATTTTATCATAAAAAGAAGGGAACACACCCAAATAAACAAACTCAGAGATGAGAATGGAAACATCATCACCGAAACAACCAATATTCAGATCATTATAAGGAAATACTTCTCAAAACTTTATGCTAATAAGTTTGAGAATCTGGAAGAAATCACGATTTCCTAGCAAATATCAACATGCGAAAATTAAACCAAGATGAGTTAAATCAACTTAATAGGTCCATATCAAGCACTGAAATAGAAACAGCAATAAGAGACCATCCATCTAAGAAAATCCCAGGACAGGATGGATTTACACCTGAATTTTATAAGGCCTTCAAAGTAGAACTCACTCCAATACTCCTCCAAATCTTCAATGAAATTGAAAGAGAATGTTCACTACCAAACACTTTCTATGAAGCCATCATAACCCTCATCCCCAAACCAGACATGGACTCATCAAAGAAAGAACTATAGACCCATTTCTTTGATGAACATGGTTGCAACAAAATTTTGGCCAATCAACTTCAAAAATTCATAAAAAAATCATATACTATGATGAAACAGGATTCATTTCAAGCATGCAATATACACAAATCAATTAACATAATTCATTACATCAAGAGCAAGGATAAGAATCACGTGGTTATCTCAATAGATGCAGAAAAAGCATTTGACAAGATCCAACACTCCTTTATGATGAAGGCTCTGGAAAATTAGGAATCTATGGAACAATCCTCAATACAACAAAGGCTGGGAATGTCAAACCTACAGCCAGCATTATACTTAATGGTGAAAACCTAAAGCCATTTCCTCTAAACTCAAGAACAATACAAGGATATCCACTCTCTCCACTTCTCTTCAATTTAGTATTAGAATGCCTAGCTACAGAAATAAGATGCAAACATAAAGAGGATCCAAAGAGGGAAAGATGAAATAAAACTCTCCCTCTTTGCACATGACATGATTTTGTATTTAAAAAATCCCATGGACTCCACTCCCAAATTAATAGCTATGATTCAAAACTTTGGCAAAGTAGCAGGGTATAAAATTAACCTTCAAAAATCTATGGCTTTTCTGTATGCCAAAAATGAGAAAGTGTGGCTGAAATCAGGAAAGCCACTCTTTTTGGAACAGTCCCACAAAAAAATAAAATACATAGGAATTAACTAAAGAAGTGAAGGACCTCTACAAGAAAAAATAAAAACCTGTAAAAGGAAATCAAAGCAGAATTTAGAAATTGGAAAAGCTTCCCATGCTCCTGGATTGGAAGGATCAACATCGTGAAAATGGCAATACTTCCCAAGGCTATCTACAAATTCAATGTGATACCTATCAATATTCTAATCTAATTCTTCAAAGAAATAGAAGAGACAATCCAAAAATTCATATGGAACTATAAAAGACCCGAATAGCAAAAACAATCCTTAACAGAAACAACAGTGTTGGGGGAATAGCAATACCAAATTTCAAAATCTACTACAAAGCCATAGTAATCAAAACAGCTTGATACTGGCACAAGAACAGACCTCAGGACCAACGGAATAGAATTTGAAACCCAGAAATGAACCCACAGACCTATAGCAATCTAATCTTCGATAAGGGACCTACAAACATAGAATGGAAAAAGACAGCCTCTTCATTAAATCGTGCGGGCAAAATTGGTTTAACACCTGTAGAAAACTAAAGTTAGATGCCTCTAAATCACCCTGCACCAGAATCAACTCCAAATGTATCAAAGACCTCGTAGTCAAAGCAGGCACCCTGAAAATATTACAGGACGGAATAGGAGAAACCCTAGGTCTTCTTGGGACAGGCTGAAATTTTCTTAATAGAGATCCAGAAACACAATAAATCAAAGAAAGGTTGGGCAAATGGGATTGCATGAAAGTGCAGAACTTCTGCATAGCAAAAGACAAAGTTAGCAAGATCAATAGAAAGCCCATGGATTGGGAGAATATATTCACTTGCCATACAATGGACAAGGATCTCATACCTAAAATATACCTGGAAATCAGAAAATTAAATCCCCCAACAACAAATCCTCAAAGAACCAATTACCCAATAAATAAGTGGGATAAAGTCTTACAGAGAAAGTTCTCTGAAGAGGAAATAAGAATGGCCAATAGACACATGAAGAAATGTTCAACCTTTCTAACCATAAAAGAAATTCAAATCAAAACAACATTGAGATACCACCTCACCCCAGTTAGAATGGCTATAATCAAGAACTCTAATAACAACAGATGCCAGAGGGTATGTGGACAGAAGGGAAACCTACTGCATTGTTGGTGGGAGTGTAAACTTGTTCAACCGCTTTGGAAAGTAGTATGAAGTTTCCTCAAAAGACTCCACATAGAGCTCCCCTATGACCCAGCAATCCCACTTTTGGGCATTTACTAGAATGATCACAGACCAGACCTTACTAAAGCTACCAGCACAACTATCTTTATTTCAGCATTATTTACCATGCATGAGATATGGAACCAACCAAGACACCCCTCAGTAGATGAATGGATCAAGAAAGTGTGATATATATTTATGTATATATATATATGTATATATATATATATATATATATATACATACACACACACATATATGTATATGTATGTATACACACAATGGAATTCTATGCCTCCCCCATTTGTTAGGAAATGGAAAGCCTTGGAAAAATATATTTAATAAATTCAGCCAGGCCCAAAGAAAAATATGTCCCATATTTTCCCTTATTTGCAATAATTAGTATACATCTGGGACAAGTAGAAAAGGTCAAAAGCTATGGACATATGACCTGATAAAATGAAGTTAAGCAAAATGAACACCCACTTAGGGGCTCAAGTGTTTTTTTTTCTCTTTCTTGCTATTGTTTCTAACACATTCATAATGTACCATGTGATTTTTTTGTTGCTTTGTATATTCCTCCCCTTATGATATAACCCTTATTCTCACTAAATTTGATGACGGTATAATTTGTGGAGGGGTAGGGAAAAAACAAAATGTTTAAATAGGGATACAGGTTGACCCATTGTAGCAATGAGATGTACAAGACACTACGTAGGAAAACGAACTTTACAATTTAGAGGTGGGAGTTGGCTGGGTGGGGAAGAGTGTAGTTGCAGAGATGGAAGGGAAGGTATGGTAGGGAAAAAACAAAGGAGGAGGCAACAATGCTTGATAAAAAATGTACTCATTATCTTGCTCATGTAACTAACTCCACTGTACAGCATTTTCACAGTAAAAAAGTTAAAGAAAAGAAAATGAACTTTACAATTTAGGGGGGCAAAGGGGAAAACATAGTTATGGAAGTGGGAGGGAAGGGATGGTATGGGACACACAAAGAAAGGCAACAAAGCTTGTTCATGTAACTGTAACCCCTCTGTACAATATTTTTACAATAAAAAGATATTAAAATATACTAACATTATATAACATAAGTATTAATATAGCATATATAATATATTTAAATATATTATGTGTAATATATCATAAATAATGAAAATATATTATAAAATGTACATACAACATATATAGTATATATAATATATAACATATTATGTATAATATGTAATATACATGATGTATATATAATGTATATATATATATATAATGCACATATAATGAATATATATGAACATATACATACATAAATAATGTATATATACTATATACTAATACTACATAGTATATATACAAAATTTGTAATAAATTATATATCATAATATCATATAATATAAAATTATCATTTAATATTAATATTATATTAAATATACTGAAGATGTACTACAATTCCAATGATTAATACTTGTATCCTTAGCTACCTAGAAGGCTGAAATATGATGATCGAAGGAATGTATCAGAGATATCTCTAATTGACCACAGAAAAAATAGGCATAAAGGGAGCTGTGGCAAAAAAAAAAAAAACTCAGGGTCAGGTGTACCTGGTATATAAGGCTGTGACAGTGTGACAATCCCACATGTCAATGTTCTCCAGAGTCAGTACCCATCTGTCAGTTCTGATATCTCCAGGTTCAGAGGAATTATGTGTTTGCTGGGTATACATGGAGCATGATGTTCGGTGGGCCACTTCTTGTTCAAACCTTATCTGTGCCTATAACATGAAATTTCCCTGCATTTCCTCATAGGCGCTTCTTTCGCTGCCTGAATAAGTCTTATTTTTCAAGTGTTCAACAATTGATCCTGGCTACTACTACTTGTGAAAAATAAATACCCTCATAGGTTGTATAATTCTCACTAGATTTTAAATGTGTTTTATGTATTGTATAAGTTCCATAGCCTTATATTGTCTCATGAAGTACTGCTGTCTTTAGAACTGTTAACATTTTAAAATTCAAACATTTAATTTGAGTGGGAGAATGGTTGAACTCAAAGCTTCACAAATTCTAGGCAATTTTTTCCCACCCCAAAGACAATTTTCACTTTGATGATTCTCGATCCCAATTGTTATTCCTGAGACTACCAAGGCCCTCTATAATTTATATGAAGAAGACAACATGACATATTATAAATAATTAAATTACATATTGTATATAATGAATATATTTGAATATATTGAATATAATGAATATGTTGTTTATGAATTATAAACAATTATAACCATTCACAGCATAAATTATAATCATATATATTATATAATATAAAACATAGAAAACATAATTTATAAACATATACCACTACACATATTCATGAAAGTAATGATATTCTTTCTTGTATTTAGGATACTAGCACTCCATTTATACCCATTAGGTATAATGATAACATTATATTTTACATTAATGAACATTACCATGTGTTGGATCTTTTCCTTTTAGCAAACACTAGGGCAATTTCCTCCCTTGAAAATCGTTTGAACAGGAATGGATATTGGTTATTTGCATGTTTTTGTTATGGTATTGTGTCTTAAACTTAGTCCCTTGAACTCTTGACCCTCTTTGCTCATGGCTGGCATTCTACCCCTTGAACCACATAAGGTCACAAAGATGTAATATCTAAAATAATGGGTTGTGAAGTTGACTCAGTGGTAGAGTGCTTGCCTCACATGCATGAGGCCCTGGATTCGATTCCTCAGTACCACATAAGCAGAAAAAAGCCGGAAATTGCACTGTGGCTCAAGTGGTAGAGCGCTAGCCTTGAGCTGAAGAGCTGAGGGACAGCGCCCAGGCCCAGAGTTAAAAACCAAAAAGAAAACAAAAAACAGAAACAGACCCAAAAAAATGAGTATCCTAAAATCATTAAGGAAACATTGATGCTAGTGAATATTTTCATTTTCAATAAATTAGATTCGAATATTTTTTTCATTCTAAAACTTCCTCTTTCATTGTTTTTTTCCAACTAATCGGTAACTACAATTTATTCTATGTTGGATACAATGAAAATACAAGATTTATGCACTGTGATTGATATTTCTTTAACCATTTTGTATTTTTTTTTATGTTTTGGGGGGTCCAGTCGTGGGGCCTGAACTCTGGGCCTGGGCGCTGTCCCTCAGCTCTTCCGCTCAAGGCTAGCGCTCTACCACTTGAGCCACAGCGCCACTTCTGGCTTTTTTCTTTTTGCTTATGTGGTGCCGAGGAATCGAACCCAGGGCCTCAGGGATGCAAGGGAAGCGCTCTACCACTGAGACATCTTCCCAGCCCCATTTTGTAATATTTAAAAACATATTGTATATCCTATATATTCACAGTACTTTTAATTATTTCATAATTTTATTTTTTGTTTTTGATTTTGTTTTGGTCTGCTATGGGGCTTGAACTCTGGACCTGGGCAGTGTCCCTGAGCTCTTCAGGACGAGGCTAGCAATGTACCACTTTTAAGCCACAGCAGCACTTCCGGATTTCTAGTGGTTAATTGGAGAAACGAATTTCATGGGCTTTCCTACTGGGGCTGGTTTTGAACCACATCCTCAGATTTCAGAATCCTGAGTAGCTACGATTAAAGGCATGAGCCACCAGCACCAGTCTCCCTTATCGTTTTTAAATCAAAATAAGAAATGATAGCATATTTTTAACTCGGTTGCAGGAAAAGTGTAACAATCTAGTAATTAAATTCACATTTATCAAAACTTGAATGAGAAGTCGACTCTCTCTTGAGAGGAGGAAGATGAATGAGCTTGGGTTTGGTCTTGCCCCAGTTTATCCCTTATCAATCTCCATCAGGTTGTGATGGGGAGAGCTGTCAGCAGTGGATTACCTGTCTTAAAACCCTAGAAAAGCACGTGCTATGGGAATAGAAAACAGAAAATGCATTGGTGTGGCGAGCAGGTGTTTGACTTTGGAAATAGAAAACAGTAGTTCTGCTAGGAGAAAAGTGCATCATCAGAGCAAAAGAAATCACAAACATTATTATGGTCACTAGTGGCATAATCCCTAGCTACTCTGGAGGCTGAGATCAGAGGATACAGTTTGGAGACACCCCAAGGATGAATGTCTGTGAGACTCAAATTTTCACTTCATGAACAAAAACATGGAAGTTGTGCTGTAGTTCAAGTGGTAGAGCTCTAGCATTGAGCAAAAGTCTTAGACCCTGAGTTCAAGCCTCAAGACCACCACTCATCACTCATACACAAAAATAATATTTAAAAAGTCACAAAATTGTACTTTTGTTTACATTGAATACCATGTGGAATAAGATGGCTTTTGAAAAGGGGATGTTTAAAGCCGTAAAACTTGCACCAGTGAGGGCAAGTTAGATTTTTTTATTGTGAAAATACTGTACAGAAGGGTCACAATTACATGAGCAAGGTAATGAGTACATTTCGTATCAAGCATTGTTGCCTCCTCCTTTCTTTCCTCTTCCCATCCCTTCCCATCCACCCCTCCAAAGTTGTAAAGTTCATTTTTTGACATAAAAACTTGTACATCTCATTGTTGCAATGGGTCCACCTGTATCCCTACTTATACGGTTTGTTTTTACCTTTCCCTTCCACAAACTATACCAACATCAAATACGATGAAACCAGGGGTTATACCATGTTTGAGGGACACACAAAGCAACAAAGAAATATCTTTTAAATATGTTAGAAACATATATCTATATATAAATTATATATACAATGTATATGCATTATATATATTATATAATATATTATATATACATATTTTATATGCATTATATAATATATTTGATTATTTATATGTTATACATAATATATTCAAATATATTATATATACTATATTAATATTTATATTTTAGTATATAATGTTAGTATATTTAATAACTTTTTAATGTAAAAATACTGTAGAGGGGTTACAGTTACATGAACAAGCATTGTTGCCTCTTCCTTTTTTTGTCACATACCATCCCTTCCCTGTTGTTTCTAATGTACTATGTGATTTTTTTGGTTTCTTTTGTATGTTCTTCCCCCATAGTATAACCTCTGTTGTCACTGTATTTGATTCGGTGCCCTGCATCTTGTATATACATTTTTCTAATTTGGGGAGGTGAGGGGAAATAACAAAATGCTGAAATAAGGATACAGGCTGATTCATTGTAACAATGAGATGTACAAGACATTATGTTGAAAAGGAACTTTAGCCATTCTAACTGGATGAATTGGTATCTCATTGTCGTTTTGATTTACATTTCTTTTATGGGTAGAGAGGTTTAGCATTTCTTCATGTGTTTATTGGACATTCTTATTTCCTCTTCAGAGAACTTTCTCTTTAAGTCTTTATCCCACTTATTTATTGGGCAGTTGTTTCTTTGTGGATTTGTTGTTGGGGGATTTAATTTTTTTGATTTCTAGATATATTTTATATGAGACTCTTGTCTATTGTATGGCTAGTGAAGATCTTCTCCCAATCCATGTGTTTTCTATTGATCTTGCTAGCTATGACCTTTGCCATGCAGAAGCTCTACCATTTTATGCAATTATATTTGTCCAACCTTTCTTTGATTTGTTGTGTTTCTGAGTCTCTATTAAGAAAATTTCAGCCTGTGCCAAGGAGACCTAGGGTTTCTCCTATTTCCTCCTGTTATGTTTTCAGAGTGTTTGCTTTTACCCCAAGGTCTTTGATCCATTTGGAGTACATTCTGTTAGAGGGTGATTTATAAGGAGCTAGCTTTAGTTTCTACAAGTGATAAACCAATTTTGCCAGCACCATTTACTGATGAGTCTGTCTTTCTATTTTTTTAGGTCCCTTATCGAAGGGACCTATGGCTATAGGTCTGTGGGCTCATTTTTGGGTTTTCAATTCTATTCCATTGGTCCTGAGGTCTCACCCCAGTTAGAATGGCTATAATCAAGAACTCTAATAACAATAGATGCTGGAGGGGATGTGGACAGAAGGGAACCCTACTGCATTGTTGGTGGCAGTGTAAACTGTTCAACCACTTTGGAAAGCTGTGTGAAGTTTCCTCAAAAGACTCCACATAGAGCTCCCCAATGACCCAGCAATCCCACTTTTGGGCATTTTCCTGAATGATCACAAATAAGACCATACTAAAGCTACCAGCACAACTATAAGTATTGCAACATTATGTACCATAGCTAAGATATGGAACCAACCCAGATGCCCCTCAGTACAGATGAATGTATCGAGAAAATGTAAATGCCTCCATCAGAAAGAATGGCATTGCCCTTTTGTTAGGAAGTGGAAAGATTTGGAAAAAAATTATATGAAGTGATGTAAGCCAGGCCAAAGAAACATAGGTACCATGGTTTCCCTTATTTGCAATAACTAGTATTAAAATAAAAACAGATGAACAGTTAGCAATGTAATAAAAGCCATATTGTCTGAATTTCAAGGAAACTTTCTTTAGGAAATGACATCAGGGGTGGCTAACATAACAGGTGTAGATCCATTTGCTACAACTGAGTGTGTAGACCATCTGGAAGCTGCTGTTGTAAAGTATCTGATATTTCATTAATAATGAAGGAAAGCTAGCTAACAGTATTTATTAGGATGATTACGTTTCTTGGAGAACAGTGGTGATCACCTGCTTACCTATTATCTGTACTGCATGGAGAAAGGTTTTTCATGCCCAGACCCATGTTTATAATCTTGGAGTTCTTCCATGAAAAGAAGCATGATTCCGTGGAGAAATTTTTTTGCACAGATTTTTTTGAGAGCTTTCCTCATCTG
The DNA here is from genome assembly GCF_024711535.1 of Dipodomys merriami. Taxonomy (NCBI): domain Eukaryota; kingdom Metazoa; phylum Chordata; class Mammalia; order Rodentia; family Heteromyidae; genus Dipodomys; species Dipodomys merriami. The sequence goes on along the minus strand of NW_027206402.1, from coordinate 6,426,805 downwards.
TAGTGAAGTCTCTGGCTCTCAGAAAATTGGCCTATGCTAATTTTATTATAGATCCTGTCAATACACTTGGAGCTAATTTCTCCCAGAATATAAACACTGACCATTTTGATCCTTATCCAAAATTTTTGGCTTTAACTTTTCCTAAAATGAAAAGCAACAGAAGGAAAAAGAAACCACCACCAACACAACAACAATTCCTCAAAGACCCTATTTGAAGATCACATTAAATATCTATGTAACTTCATTCAAAATTATTATCTCACTATCTCAAAGCAAATTTCGAAAAGGAAGTAAAACAATGTCTGTATTTCGTATATTCACTATCCTCAACAACAATAATAACCTTTTGTAATAATGACCTTGGAGATACTCTGAAAGTTCATTTATGAGTGTAGCATGTATGCTGAATATGGTAGGCTTTAGCAAAATAAGGTGAGTCAAGAAAGCTTGCATACAAATAGACAATGTGATATACCTCTGAAACAGTAATCAAACACAAAAACTATAAAAAAATGGACCATGTCTTAATAATCACAGGACTCAATAAATGAAAGAGGCATGAGCAGAAGTGGAATATCCCTAAATTATATCTAAATTTTATTGCTAGTGCCTTTTCTATATATCTGGGTGACTTCATTCATACATTCTGGAATTCTAACATTATCAGAGGCCTATTATGATACAATTGGAGAATCTTAGATAAAATCTCCAGGAATCATACTTATTATGGATGTCAAGTGCATGATAATTTTTAGAATAGAAAATGTACCTGTCATATGAAAAGAATAACAGTATAATACATGGAAATAAAATGTCATGAGAGTAAGAAGCAGCTCATATTTATTGTAATTTATTTTGTTGACCATATGATTAACAAAGCTAGTTAACTTATTCTATTTTCTGAAAATTCCAGGGAGAGGTCATAGGACAGACAAAATTATAGAAAGTCTTTCATTCCACTTATTTGAATTAAATTTGTCCATAATATTTTACCTTAAAATTCAAGGTCTTCCTAAAAAGAATTGCTTTCATTTAATTGAAATGATATATTTTCAAAATATACCTTTTCTCATTAAAGTGTAGGAAGACCATGATGTATACTCTCTTGAAATCACATATTATTCAAAAATGACTGTATGGAAATCGAAACATAGATGAAATAGGGATCTCTTGGAAGATAAAAAATTAGATGGAACTTTTACAACTTTTTCAGACATAGGATTTGAATAATAGAATAGTTTTATGTAAGTTTTTGTTAATCATATGCATATCACAATATAACATATAAATATAGAATAAGCATTCTATATATAATGTTAATGTAGTTTATAGAATTAGCATTTTTATTCTATATTTATATATAGCTATTCTATATTCTATATTTATATATTATATATTATATAAAATTATATTACAATATATTATGCTATAATTATTTTATAATATGTTACAATTTCAATTCTATATATATTATATAGTCTATATTTATATACATAGCAGTTATTCATATATATGAACTTTTACATGAGTTTTTATTAATCATGTATAATATATTCTATTCTATATTCTATCTTCTATACTGTAGTATAGTTTTCTGTACACAAGGAGAAATGGATATATGTGTGAATATATTATATGTAGATATATAAACATACAAACAAATGTGTATATACATTCATTCTCTGGTACTGGCACTCACACGGCCCCTTAGCTTCTTTGTTCAAGGGGCTGGTACTCTATCTCTTAGCCACACTTGCACTTGTTAACTAAGGATAGTCTTGTGACATTTCCCATCTGAGCTAGCTTTGAACTGCTATCCTCAGAATGCAGCCTCCTGAGTAGCTAAGATTACAGGTGTGAGAGAATAGTAACTTTCTTCACAAGGCATTAATTTATAGATATATTATTAATTTATAGATTTTTATTAATTTATAGAATACTATTTTAAAGAGAAATTATATAATCATTGATGAAAGCATAAGATTCTATTTATTGACAGCATCAGAAGGCTAAAATTCCTTTTTTCCCAAGGAAAATTAATTATTTTATCTGACTTACTCATTAGAGAAGATTTTTAATATTTGCATATTACTAATTTTCTGCGTTCTACTTTCATATCTTATCTCTGCATGCTAAAATGTTAATTCATCCTTTTATAAGATGGTCTTTTGTTACTTCTCTTCAAGCTGAATTCTCTTCTCTGATAGGTTTTAATCCTTCAAGAGCAATCGTTTTCCATCTTTATATTCATTTTTCATAATCTCATAGCTCAATATACCTGAAATGAACCTTCTGTCATGTCATGTTCTTGCTCAAATGTTTAGCTGTTTCCTATTATCTACAGGATAAATTGCACTTCCAGACTGATATTCAAATTTCTCACTAATGAAGACTGATCTTTCCAGAATCCTTCAATTGTAAAATATAATATCAACTGATGCTGAAATCTTATTCACTTCCATAGAAGATATTTAAGTCTTCCATTTTCAAATACTCACAGTGAATATCATTTTCTAATTAGTCAATATAAATCCAAAACTCATTTCTGGAACAATTCAGATTTCTTTTCTTGGTAGAACACAGTAGAGCCTTTTTTTACATTTCTCATACAGTAATATAGTCTATAGTATAGTCTCATATAGTCTAGAGTAATTAATTCTCTTGAATTTCGATCAGGTAATTTAAAACAAATCTTACTTGAGCTATTTCTTTCCATTGTCATTTTAAATAATATTAGTTTTATAAAATTCACAATACCCACAGATGCCCCAAATACATTAGCTATTAATACTTTCAAAAATACCTAAATATCTATACTAGATTGTAAGACAGTGTAACTAACAAGTCCCTTTACTGCAGAGAACTACACACACACACACACATACTATAAGGCATAAAAGGAGACATCTATATAGCATTACTGACTTAGAAGTAATGAATCAATATTTATCTTTTTTTACGAAATAGCTTCAATAGTATCATGTCCCATTGTGCAGTAAGCAAGATTATTCCCATCACTCGCTGAAATTCCACCTGTAATTACCAATGGAACAATTTCCTTTTCTTAATCTCATGTTTGTTTCTAGAAAAATAAAGAAATAGATGTTTTTGCTATCTCTGAGTCAAGTATCTTGGCCTATAATACTTGAACTTTTAATCCAACTGCAATATAGTTTCCTACTTATTTGATTATAGGAGAAAAGCAATAACTTAGGAAATGAGATGAAGAATGTAAATATAGCCAGGGCCTATTTCTGAACATGAAAGCAATATGAAATATAGTCTTGTAAAATTAGTCAAAGCATTATTGAAATTTTAACACCTATGCAATTTGTTTGATGTAAGAAATATTGTAAAATATTTCAATGAAAATATTAGTAAACTTAGGAAGGACAAATCAAATGAATGCACATAGTGAGGATAATAATTTAGCAGATTTAAAGTTTTAAAATCTAGTCTGTGTAGTTAAAAGTGTGGAAAAATAAAATCTGAGTAAAATAGGAGAAAGTTATATCACACAGCTGCTCAGTTTTTATAAGAGAGATGATTAGAATCAAAGAAATACTAAATTAAAAGATGAATGTAACCATCACAGAAATAATGGATAACTTCTATATAAAATAGAAAAGAGGATGAAATTGAACAAAAGAAACTAGGATAATTGAAATAGAAGTATTAATTGAATATATCCGGTGACACACAAAGGGAAAGAGTTCAAAACCTTCAATATTTATGGAAAAATGATTAAAAAAGAGATAGCAGAAGGAATGAAAATGTCTCACAAACTTCAATGAAGACAATTGCAATAAAGTCTACCCTTAAATATAGTTTCTTGAATTTTTCCCCTAAAACACAGGCCAAAAAGAAACCAGAATAAAAGGAACTTCTTAAACCTGCCAAGTTTAGGTAAGGAAAGAACATTTAGTAAGTTCTGCATTATATGTTTTGAAAAATAGTGATCTTCACTGGCGATCCAGCTGCATTTTCTCTTGTATTTACTAATTCCCTAAGAATTTAATTATGTGCATTTTGCTTAAGATAAAAAGGCTACCCATTTGCCACATAGGCTACTCTCCAAATTTCCAACATTTTTATTATTTCTTTCTCCTTTTCTTGATTTCCCCTTCTTCGTCCTTTACCTCCTCCTTCTCTCTTTCTCACCCTTCTTCTTACTCTTTGCTCTTCTACTCACTCTTCCTTTTGCTTCAGCTGTCATTGTTCTTTCTGTCCCAAAACAATCTGACAACCAACATGTTCTTCTTCTTGCCCTCTTTTTTCTTCTGCTCATCTTTGTCCTTGTCTTCTTCCCTTTTTCTCTTTTGTCCCTTCCCCTCTTCTCTTCTCTTCTCTTCTCTTCTCTTCTCTTCTCTTCTCTTCTCTTCTCTTCTCTTCTCTTCACTTCTCTTCTCTCCTTTCTTCTCCACTCCTTTCCTCTTCTCTTCTCCTCCCCTCTTCTCTTCTTCTCTCTTGTCTCTTCTTCTCTACTCTCCTCTCTTCCTTTGTCTTCTCTTCTCTCTCTTCTCTTCTCTTCTCTGCTCTGCTCTTTTTCTCTATTTTGTCTCCTTAACAATAATCTTAATAAGATCATCTCTTTAAGAATAATCTTGTCTCCTGTGTCCTAGATTTCTCTATTAATGCTTTAATTCACTTAATGACATTTGTTTGTGGCATAATTTTAATATAACCAAAACCTATTTTAAATGTAACAGAAAAATAGCAGTACAGTAACCAAAGTCCTAAAGAATGCTTTCCACTTTTTACATTTCTTCTACAACCATATCATCCTAGAGTTAGTACTATTAACAAACTAATACATATCAAAAGCTCATTGTTTGGATGAGAATAACTAGCATTCAGTAAGAACACATTTAATCATAGGTACTTCGTAATAATTTTAGAAATATTAATTTGTTTTTCTCTTCATAGCAATCATAGATATTATTGTTATAATCAGGTTAAAGACAAGAAAATTTAATGAAAGATTAATTAATATAACTACAGATAATTAGCTTACACTATTAATCCAGGCTATGAGCGTCATGAAAGCAGTACATCCTAAGATAAATTACATTGTCTTATAAAAATTATTCAGAATCTGTAGGATATTTTACTATTTTGAGATGCAAAGATGCTTATTGTAAGATCTTCATAGGTGGATTTTGAAGATAATATCTCCATGACAAGAAACAGAAGCTGGATGCTGGTGATTGGCAACTATAATTAAAGCTATTTGGGAAGCTGAGATCTAAGCACTATACTTCAAAGTCAGTCCGGGCAGTGATACTCTTATCTAATTAACCAATAAACTACTGAAATTGGGCTGTGATTCAAATACTAATACAGTGTCAGCCTCAAGTAAAAAAACCATCAAGATCCCAAAGCCCTGAGTTTAAGTCACAGTCCTCAAACATACATACATACATACATACATACATACATACATAAATTAATTTGTGTTATATATTGATATATATTATACATACATAAATATGTTAATAAAGAAAGGAATAAGGAATTGTGGCATTAAAGTCTCTTAACATGCAATTTAAGCATTAATTTTGCAAAATAAAATGAGCATGAAATTTCAACATTATGAGTATATGTTTATTTGAATTAGGGAAGGGAAGGGGAACAACAAAATGGTGAGACAAAGGACAAAGGGTGAACCACTGCAGCATTGATATTCATAAGACAATATGTTGCAAATGTTTTACCACTTGGTGCGGAGCACTGCAGGCGGGGATGGGCAAAAACTGAGGGAGGGGAAACAATGTTTTACAAGAAATATACTCAATACCTGACCTATACAACTATAATCCTTTTGTCCATCACCTTTACAATTAAATTAAATTAAAAAAGAATTAAAGAATGAAGCTATAATTTGTATTAAGTAACATACTCATTTTGAGTATTCACTAGGAATACAATGGAATACTAGCAGAAGACTTTAGGGTTCTCTGCTTTTATGTATAATCAATGTATTACTGAGTTTATATAGTTTCACAATTTAGGACAGCTATTAAATTTCTTAACATTTAAAAATCAGAAAATTATGTACGCAGTGTATTTTTCACTGAAGAGTCATATTTAATATTTTAAGTTAATTAAATTTGCTGTTCCAAACTATTAAGCATACTATCAATAATATTCTTAGAAATCTATTTCATTTGGTTCCCAGAACATAATAGTGATAGCCTACAACATGGAGAAAATAGGCTGAGTCCTCACTGAAGCCAGAAGAGCAGAGATCTGTCACTGGTATCTGTATTTTTACTTCAAAATATTGCCTTAAAGAGGGAAAATCAAGTTTATAGACTATTGAATGTTATTGATCGCCAATAAATATTATCAGACCATCAAAAAGAGAAAAAAACTATTCTTTTCAAACATTGTGCTTAATTCTTAAAACTATACCTCGTATACTACAGTAAGAAAATACACTACAATTTTTTCAAACTTTTAATGCTGAAGAGTATAGATGTTTGTAGCATGTAAATAAATATACAAGGATATTGTAATTCATTTACATTTCTACGTTTCCTAACACTGAAAATATTTGTGTTTAAAATATTTAGTTGGATGCTGATAATTAATGATGGTCTCCTAGCCATTTAGAAGACTGAGATGTAAGGATCCCAGTTCAAAGCCAGCCTGGGGAGACAATTGAGAGACTCCAATTAACTAGTAAAATAATAGAAGTCGTGGTGTGGTTCAAGTTGTAGAGCACCAACCTTGAGTGGAAAATGCTAAGTAAGACTGTAAGCTACTGAGTTCAAAACCCTGTACTGACAAAATAAGGAAAAGGAAATATTCACAAACCTGGAAAAATTGAGAAAATGGTGTATATTCCTATGTTTCTTTTATAAGTCATAATTCAGTCCCTACTCACATGGATAAATTTCAAGATAGAGGTTTTTTTTGGCATTCTGAAATGCATGATCATATTACTTGTTTGTTTCTTGAGACTGTTCCTTAAATTTATTAAAATGTTTAAAATTAGACTATTTTCCTTTATGCAGGGCTGGGCAATGTCCTTGAGCTTCTTATGCTCAAGTCTAGCACTCTAACACTTGAGCCACAGCTCCACTTCTGGCTTTTTCTGTTTATGTGGTACTGAGGAATTGAACCCAGGTCTTCATGCATGCTAGGCAAGTACTCTACCACTAAGCCACATTCCCAGCCCTTGTACATCTTTTAGAATGAGAATAAAAGTAAAATTGTTTGAATAGATTCTAGAAAATCATGGTTCCTAGAATCTTAATCATGAATGCCATTTTTGCCTCACCACTATTTTCTTTAAAATTCACAAAGAATTTGTATTACTTATCTTCACTTTATATATAGATATAGTATATATATATATATATATATATATATATATATATATATATATACACATATATCTGAACTTTTATACATATGTATATTCACATATATATGTAGGTTATGTAGATTTTAACATATGAACTCAGGGACTCATGCTTACAAGGCATGCAATATAACACTTGACCTTACTTGGCTCTTTCTTTATTTTCCAAATTAAGTACCATTTTGGGTGCCTAGGGCTGCTGAGCCTACAGCTCTTACCATAACGGAAATCACAGGTGCATGTTACATTGTACAGATGTTCGGTGTAACAGGTCCTCTCTAATTGCACCAGCTGGCTTCAAACTTCTTACAGTCTTCTCTTCATAAGTAACTGGGATAGCAGGCAAGAACCACCACAGATGGCCCTGTATAAAAATTATGATATCTCCATCTTCACATCAGTGTTTCTTATCTGATTTATTTATTTATTTATATACTTCATTCTCCATTTTTGGTGCTAGCTTTCCTCCAGAGACCGAGATCAGAGGATCATGGTAGGATGCCAGCCTAAGATGAAATGCCTGTAAAATCTCATTTCCAATTAACTAGTAAAAAGCTGATTTAGAGGGATGCCTGAGGTGTTAGAGCACTAGTTATGGGCAAGAAAGCCTAGCAACAACAGGAGGCAGTGGCACACAGACACACACACACAAACACACACACACACACACACACACACACACACACACACACACACACGGGTTGAATTAAATTTCGGGCTATATAGCAACACAATGTCAGAAAGAATAACAATTTTCTTGATCCATTCATCTACTGAGGGGATCAAGAAAATGTACACAATGGAAGTCTATGTCTCTATCAGAAAGAATGACATTACCCCATTTGTTAGGAAATAGAAAGACTTGGAAAAAATTATATTAAGTGAAGTAAGCCAGGCCCAAAGAAACAAAGGTCCAATAGTTTTCCTTATTTGCAATAAAGCATAAGTATATGCTGGGACAAGCAGAAAAGGTCAGATAAGATGATGTTAAGCAAAATGAACCCCAAGATAAGGACATAAGTATTTTTTGTTTTCTTCCTTGCTATTGTTTCTAACATATTTAAAAGATATTTCTTTGTTGCTTTGTATGTCCCTCTCCCACAGTATAACACCTGTTTTCACTGTATTTGATGTTGGTATAGTTTGTGGAGGGGAAGGGAAAAATCAAATTGTTTAAATAGGGATACAAGTGAACCATTGCAACAACGATATGTACAAGACAGAAAAATGAACTTTACAATTTAGGCAGGGGTGGAGGAGTGGAGGGGTAGAGGAGTGGGGGGGTAGAGAGGTGAGCTTAGGGGTGTAGCCCTGGAGATGGGAGGGAAGGGATGGTAGGGGAAAAACAAAGGAGGAGGCAACAATGCTTGTTAGGAAATGTACTCATTACCTTGCTCATGTAACTGTAACCCCTCTGTAGAATAGTTTCACAATAAAAAACTTAATTCAAAAAAGAAAGAAAAAAGTTTGCTGTTAGTGTAAATTGTTTTTCAAGCATTCTTAATACTAGTAAACATGTTTTCTCTTTTTTACATTTTTACATTCAAAATTCGTGACGAAGGAATGGAGGCTTCAAAGGAAAAAATATATCATGACCATCAAATCAAAACAAAGTAACTGCATCTTCTTAAATGTATCCTGGATAGAATATTAGTAAATATAAGAAATGAGACCAACATGAAGGCACATCACACACTTAGGAATTTGTAGTGACCTCATTCAAAATAATAGACACAAAGAAAACAATGATATTAGAAAAAAATCATGATTTTGTAATTCATCTTCCATTTTAAAAGTTATATTAAAAATAAATAAAAATAAGAAAGCCAACATGTAGTCCATTTGGAAAACACCAGATGTCAATTCATTCATGAAAATAAAAAGGGGAGGGATTATTTCTCCTATTGTAGAACTATGTATTACAGCCACATACAAATAATATGTCCTCATAAAGTGTATTCTCTTCCAAAATTGATTTGAAGTTGACCCTTAGGGAAGAAAATTGAATAAGATTGGGAAAGCAGATATATTTCTCTTGATTCATTTAAATAAAAATGTTCATGTGAGAGGTGCTAAAACTTAAGACAACTTAGGAGAATCTTACAGGTAAAGTCAAAGTGACAGTATGTTCCAAGTTCCCATATTTCATGAAAATAGTTATCAACTAATATTTTAAAAAATGTCATATTTGACCAAAACAAAGCACATATCTAGTAAAATATAAAATTTCTAAACATTTAATAAATATTAAAAATTAAATACTATGTCTTATTCCAAAATAGACATATTTAATTCAATTGAAATGGTTTTAATGAAAAATTATTTTGAAAATAGAAGTTATTTGGAAAATTATTTGGGTAGGAATTATGATGTATAAAAGTATATTTCTGGAGATTGAGAAGGAAATCTAAGTAGTGTATAAAATATAATTTGCAAAGGAGAAAAATAAACAGAAATTAGTGAAGAAAATGCATATAATGATCCCATTAGACTTTATACATGTTCTACAAATTTTTTAGGAAAATGATTAAATATAATATTAGAAGCTTTTCTTTCCCAGCTGTCTAAAGAAATATTTGGCTAATAAATAGAAATGATGGTAAATTCAGTATAGTCTTGTTTATGGTCCTTTGGGTAAATGCCCAGGAGTGGGATTGCTGGGTCATAGGGGAATTGTAAAGATACTGTACAGAGGGATTGTAGGTACATGTGTAAGGTAATAAGTACATTTCCTCTTGAGCATTGTTACTCCCTCATCTTGTATATGTTTAGCTTTTTGAGGAACCTCTATACTGCTTTCCAGAGTAGTTGAACAACTTTACACTCCCAAAAACAGTGTAGTAGCATTAGATTGGCCACATCCCCACCAGCATTACATGTTCATTGCAGCGTTTTTTTTTTTTTTAATCATAGCTAAGGTATGGAACCAACCCAGATACCCTCAGGAGAAGAATGAATCAGCAAGATGTATATATACATACAATGGAGTTCTATGCTTCCATCAGAGACAATGCTATTGCCCCATTTGTAAGGAAATGGAAAAGCCTAGAAAAATTACCATAAGCAAAGCAAGCTAGGTCCAAAGAAATACAGGCTACATAATTTCCCTATTTTTTAATAACTAGAATATGTCTATGATATACTTAGCAGAGTATCACAACTGCTAAATGCATAGCATACCAAAATGGACTCCAAGAATTGGAAACAAGAGGTACTTACTATGTCCTGTATGCAGTTATTTCTCTTTTTTTCTTTCTGTTTAGTTTTTTGTACCCTTTGTATTGTATGTGAGCTTATCTGATCCATGGAAGAAAATAGGAATCACAGAAACAACAGGACATAACATGAACTAATGCAACAATGATACTCACTAGACACTATTTTGGAGATGAACTTTACTGCTTGGGCAGGGAGGGGAGTGAGGAGTGGTAAGGGGAAGAAAATGAGGGAGGTGTAACAGTGTTTAAAAAGAAATGTACTCATTACCTTACTCATGCAACTATAACCCCCTTGTCCATCACCTTTATAATAAATTTAAAAAATAAACTATTGTTACAAAACATAGAAGTGAATTCTTTACAGAAATTCAAAATGAGTGAAACTGACTTAGATAAGCTAAGCAAAAAGTCCTCTCAAAGTATAAAATAAATGAGATCAGTGTGCTTTAGATTCTATTATAGCAGAAAATCAGAAATTATGTTTCGTGGGGAAACAAGGAGGTCATATCACTGAAGGAAGAAAATGACAGTATCCATCAAGGGAAAAAATAAGAGGTCAAAATTATGCCAAGGAAATGAGTGACAATGGGCTTAGAAATTTCAAGTAGGAAAAGGGTGTTTATATTTAGAGGAGAAATAATAATAGAAAATACAACTGAGGTCTTTTTTTTTCCCTTTGTAAGTTTGGTTAAAAATGAAAACAGAACAGAAAATCAAAAGAAGACACTGAACAGGAAATGGTTCGAAGTAAATCTTTGAACACGAAAGAAGAAAAGGAAGGATGGTTCTTTAGTTAACCCATTATAATATAATTGTCAACACAGATGAAACAGGTGCTCTTAATTGAAGCTTACAGATTTTTGTTGGAACAAATAAAATCATTGGGGGTAGTTAAATAGTATAACACTGATGATCAGCACAGCATTTAAGATATTTATTATTCGTCACAGATCACCGTATAAATAATACTACTCTTTTCTTTGAAATGTTTTATACTAATCTTAGGGAACTTGAATGTTGAGAGATACATGAAATAAAATTCAATGCAGAGTCTGAAATCCTATTTTGATCATGCTGTAGGGCTAACAACACTAAAGATTACACTTCAAAATAAATAGCCTTTTTTACTAAAATCTGGATAGACTTTACAATTTTCGGGGAGATAGAGTTGAGCCTTTGGCAAGTTTAAGCAGTTACAGTGTTTAAATTGTTGAATGATAATATACTATGGTTTGAAAGGAATTCCATTTCTTTCTTTGCTTCATATTTAACTGTATAAAACATATATTAGATGAATTCAAAGCTTATGCCGATTTCTCTTAGCTAACCTGCAATAAATTTCACTTTTATTACCATATTGAACCTTCCAAACCCTTTCTTACGCTCCTGAAAAAGAGCATATGTAAGCAAAAATTTTATGAGAACAGCATTCACTCCAGAATGTACAATGTAAACACAGACAACAAAGAATTTCTGATTTAGTGAACATATGCAAAAATCATATGAACAGATTAACTTAAAAATATTTTAATTTCACTTAATTCATAGTCACTGGTCTTTGTAAAAGTCATAATGACACTATATAAATTTGATTAAAAGTAATATATAATTTATTTTCAAGTGAAATTTTATCAATATTGAGTGGCAGTTTTAATACTGTAGGCATCTCAAATAATTCTCTTTGAAAACATTCAATCAATTTTGATAGGTATCGCGTTGAATTTGTAGATAGCCTTGGGAAGTATTGCCATTTTCACGATGTTAATCATGCCAATCCAGGAGCATGGGAGGTTTTGCCATTTTTAAGTTCTGTGTTGATTTCCTTTTTCACGATTTTAAAGTTTTCATCATAGAGGTCCTTCACTTCTTTGGTTAAGTTAATTCCTAGGTATTTTATTTTATTTGGGGCTATTACAAATGGAGTAGCTTTCCTAATTTCAGCCACACTTTTCTCATTGTTGGCATACAGAAAAGCCATTGATTTTTGGGGGTTAATTTATAACCTGCTACTTTGCCAAAGTTTTGAATCAGCTTGAGAAATTTTGGAGTGGAGTCTATGGGAATTTTAAATACAAGATCATGTCATCTGCAAAGAGGGAGAGTTTTATTTCTTTTTTCCTATTTGGATCCCCTTTATGTCTGCATCTTGTCTTATTGCTGTAGCTAGGCATTCTAATACTAGATTGAAGAGAAGTGGAGAGAGTGGGCATCCTTGTCTTCTTCAAGGAAATAGAAGAGGCAATCCAAAAATTCATATGGAACAATAAAAGACCCCGAATAGCAAAAACGCTCCTCAACGGAAAGAATACTGCTGGAGGAATATCAATACCAAATTTCAAACTCTATTATAAAGCCATAGTAATCAAAACAGCTTGGCATAGGCATAAAAACAGACATCAGGGCCAATGGAATAGAACTGAAAACCCAGAAATGAACCTACAGACCTATAGCCATCTAATCTTCGATAAGGAAGCTAAAAAAATAGAATGGAAGAAAGACAGCCTCTTCATTAAATGGTGATGGCAAAATTGGTTAACTACATGTAGAAAACTAAAGCTAGATCCTTATATATCACCCTGCACCAGAATCAACTCCAAATGGATCAAAGACCTTGAACTCAAAGCAGACACTCTGAAAACATTACAGGATGGAATAGGAGATACCCTAGGTCTCCTTGGCTCAGGCCGAAATTTTCTGAATAGAGACCCGGAAGCACAACAAATCAAAGAAAGGTTGGACAAATGGGATTGCATAAAGTTGCAGAGCTTCTGCAGGGCAAATGACATAGCTAGCAAGATCAATAGAAAGCCCACCGATTGGGAGAAGATCTTTACTAGCCATACAATGGACAAGGGTCTCATATCTAAAATATACTTGGACCTCAAAAAATTAAACCACCCAACAACAAGTCCTCAAAGAAACAATTGCCCAATAAATAAGTGGGTGAAAGACTTAAAGAGAAGCTTCTCTGAAGAAGAAAGAAGGATGGCCAATAGACACATGAAGAAATGTTCAACATCCCTAGCCATAAATGAAATGCAAATCAAAACAACATTGAGATTTCACCTCACTCCAGTTAGAACAGCAAAAATCAAGAACTCTAACAACAACAGATGCTGGAGGGGATGTGGACAGAAAGTAACCTTACTTCATTGTTGGTGGGAATGTAAACTTGTTCAACCACTTTGGAAAGCAGTATGGAGGTTCCTCAAAAGACTTCACATAGATCTCCCCTATGATCCAGCAATCCCACTTTTGGGCATTTACCCAAATGTTTACAAACAAGACCACACTAAACCTACCAGCACAACTATGTTTATTGCAGCATTATTTACCATAGCTAAGATATGGAACCAACCCAGATGCCCCTCAGTAGATGAATGGATCAAGAAAATGTGGTATATATACACAATGGAATTCTATGCCTCCATCAGAAAGAATGACATTTCCCCATTTGTTAGGAAATGGAAAGGTTTGGAAAAAATTATATTAAGTGAAGTAAGCCAGGCCCAAAGAATCATAGGTCCCATGGTTTCCCTTATTTGCAATATCTAGTATAGGTATGAGTCAAGCGGAAAAGGTCAGATAATGTGATGTTAGGAAAATGAACCCTTAAATATGTATTTTAATGTTTTCGTTTCTTTCATACATGTGTTTCTAACGCATTTATAAGATTATTTCTTTGTTGCTTTGTATGTCCCTCCCCCACAGGGTAACCCTCGCTTTCACTATATTTGATGTCAGTATAACATGTGGAGGAGATGGGGACAAACAAGTCGTTTAAGGATTCAGGTGGACCTGTTGCAACAATGAGAAGTGCAAAATGTCAGGTCAAAACCAAATTTACAATGTCGGTGTGGGGGGGAGGGGGGTATAATTGGGTGGGGGGAGGGGGGAGGCTGGGAAGGGAGGTGAAGGGTAAACAAAGGAGGAGGCTGCAATGCTTGGTAAGAAATGTATGCATTATCCTGCCCATGTAGTTTTAGCCCCTCTGTACAGTATGTTCTCAAATAAAATAAAATTAAATTAAAAAAAATAATAAAAACATTTCAATCAAGTTCAGAGTAATATGAAAGTCAAAATGGTAATACTGACATTAGTCACACTGAAAATGATCTTCAAGTTCCTTGAAAGGGCTTATGAAAGTTTTTCCTTAAAAAATCCTAGTGAAATACTTGTCCCTCTCAGACAAATATCCCTAGCAACCTTCCATCTGTAGTTGATAAATGGAAGTGTAGAATGATTATACTGGGATTAAAAATTGGAGTTCATCTCAAATATTGTATAATATATTTCCAGTTAATTATTTTACCAAATCCCAAAGGAAAGACATTCACAGTCTTGAGTCTTAACACATAAATAAAATGAAGATTGGGGAAAATGCAACATTGATACTCTCAAGTCAAAGATTCCATTATTATAATATAAATACAAACTGGGTGAGAATTTTTTTTATTTTTTTATTGTGAAAATACTGTACAGAGGAGTTACAATTACATGGGCAAGATAATGAGTACATTTTTTATCAAACATTGTAGCCTCCTCCTTTGTTTCCCCTTCCCATCCCTTCCCATCCTCCGTGCGTGAGAAATACTTTTAATGGAAAACACTATCTCTTGATTAAATTGTTCCAATAGTCTCATTATTCATCAGATAATTCTTAATTATCACATTTCTTCTTAATTTCTAATTTCTTTCAGGTTTTAAAATCAGGATTGCCGACATGGCTCATTAATGCTACTTAATAGTATATGATTATGTAACTAAAACTTTAGTATTTTTATATATTTTATTTTAGTGTTGATGGAAGCAATGTTTCAATACAAAATGAAATACTGAATGCATTAAGATGATAGGAAAGGGGCTGGGAAGGTGGCTCAGTGGTAGAGCGCTTGCCTTGCATGCCAGAGCCTCTGGGTTCGATTCCTCAGCACCACATAAGCAAAAAGAAGAAGAAGAAGAAGAAGAAGAAGAAGAAGAAGAAGAAGAAGAAGAAGAAGAAGAAGAAGAAGAAGAAGAAGAAGAAGAAGAAGAAGAAGAAGAAGAAGAAATTTTCTTTCAAGTGAAATTTTATCAATATTGAGTGGCAGTTTTAATACTGTAGGCATCTCAAATAATTCTCTTTAAAAACATTCAATCAATTTTGATAGGTATCGCGTTGAATTTGTAGATAGCCTTGGGAAGTATTGCCATTTTCACGATGTTAATCATGCCAATCCAGGAGCTACACTATGACCCAGCACTCCCAAAGGACATAGCTAGCAAGATCAATAGAAAGCCCATGTATGATGAGAAGATCTTCACTAGCCATAAAACAGACAAGGGTCTCATATCTAAAATATATATGGAACTCAAAAAATTAAATCCCCCAAAAACAAATCCTCAAAGAAACAACTGCCCAATAAATAAGTTGGCTACAGACTTAAAGAGAAACTTCTCTGAAGAGGAAAGAATAATGGCCAATAGAAACATGGAGAAATGCTCAAGCTCCCTAGCCATAAAAGAAATGCAAATCAAAACAACACTGAGATAGCACCTCACCCCATTTAGAATGGCTATAATCAAGAACTCTAATAATAACAGATGCTGGAGGGAATGTGGACAGAAAGAAACCTTCCTCCGTTGGTGGTGGGAGTGTAAACTTGTTCAAGAACTTTGGAAAGGGGCTGGGGAGTTGGCTCAGTGGTAGAGAGCTTGCCTTGCATGCCTGAGGCCCTGGGTTCGATTCCTCAGCACCACATAAGCAAAAAGAAAAAAGCCGAAAGTGGCGCTGTGGCTCAAGTGGTAGAGCGCTAGCCTTGAGCTGAAGAGCTGAGGGACAGCGCCCAGGTCCAGAGTTCAGGCCCTACTACCGGACCCCCCCCTAAAAAAATAGAACTTTGGAAAGCAGTATGGAGGTTCCTCAAAAAACTCCAGATAGGTGGCTCACTGGTAGAGCACTTTCCTTGCATGCATGAGGCCCTGGGTTCGATTCCTCAGCACCCCATAAGCAAAAAGAAAAAAGCCAGAAGTGGCGCTGGGGCTCAAGTTGTAGAATGCTAGCCTTGAGCTGAAGAGCTGAGGGACAGTGCCAGGTCCAGAGTTCAGGCCCCATGACCGGACCCCCCAAAAAAAAACAAAGACTCCACATAGAGCTCCCCTATGACCCAGCACTCCCACTTTTGGGCATTTACCCAAACGATCACAAACAAGATCATACTAAAGCTACCAGCACAACTATGTTTATTGCAACATTATTTACCATAGCTAAGATATGGAACCAACACAGATGCCCCTCAGTAGATGAATGGATCAAGAAAATGTGGTATATATACACAATGGAATTCTATGCCTCCATCAGAAAGAATGGCATTCCCCGATTTGTTGGGAAATGGAAAGACTTGGAAACAATTATATGAAGTGAAGTAAGCCAGGCCCAAAGAAACATAGGTCCCATGGTTTCCCTTATTTACAATAGCTAGCATATGTCTGAGATAAGGAGAAACGGTCAGATAAGTTGATGTTAGGTGAAATGAACCCAAGATAAGTATGCGAATGATTTTTCTTTCCTGCAATTGTTTCTGACATATTTATAAGATGATTTCTTTTTGGCTTTGTTTGCCCCTCCCCAACGGTATAACCCCTGATTTCACTGTATTTGATGTTGGTATAATTTGTGGAGGGGAAGGGAAAAAACAAATTGTTTAAATAGGGATACAGGTGGACTCATTGCAACAATGAGATGTACAAGACTTTATGCCAAAAATGAAATTTACAACTTTGGCACGGGGATGGAGGTTGAATTTGGAGGTGGGAAGGGATGGAAAGGGGAAACAAATGAGGAGGCAACAATGTTTGATAACAAATGTACTCATTACCTTGCTCATGTAATTATAACCCCTCTGTATGGTATTTTCACAATAAAAATATTTTAAGAAAAGAATATGAAATATGTTCTACCATAACAGACAGAGTATTACCATTGGAATTAAATGGCCTGTAGAGGGTCCAAATCAAAATGAGAAAGCTTTATAGAAAGATTCTGCCTAGTTGTGTCTTATTTCCGTACTGCAGCCATTTCTTCAAGGTTGTAGATCGATTATGTGACTTAAGCAGCACAAGCAGCTTAAAGATTGCCTATCATCGATCATTGTTAAGTTTTCTTATCATAAATATTGTTGGTAAAGACTATGAGAGAGTCACTACAGAAAAACTGACACATGGCAATTTTAGAGAGATGTGAGTTATGCTAGAAGAAATTCTGAGGGAAATTTTATTATCAGGAGACATCAAAATATGTATTCGAGGATTATAATAAAAAATACAGAAGAGGGGCATCAGTATTTTAATGAATATGCAAAAATGGTAAAACTAGTTGTCAACATTCAGGAGACTGAAATTAGACTGATATACCTTATCTAATAGAAAAACAACTCCAAACAAAAAAAAAAGAATAGAAAGCCTTTAACCTTAAAACAATATGAGGAAAATATGTTTGGTAAAAACACTGAAACATTTAGGCTTAGCCAATTGTATTCTTAGTAGGACTACAATAGTCCACCAAGTAAAAATGAGATTGAATTTATGGGATTCCATCAATGTTTTGAAAGTTTCTACCCATCAAAAGAAACAATTGCCAGAATTAATAAATAACTTACAGAATGAGAGCAAATCTTTTTCAAATTTAAATGGATAAGAATACTGTAAAGAATATACAAGCAGGTCAAAAATTAAACTACAAAGGAACAAATAATCTTATTAAAATTAGCATGTAAATTGAACAAATTTGTTTATTGTTTTTAGAATAACAAAATAAATTGGTAATAAGTATATGAAAAAATATTCAATGCCTTTAGATCTAAAGGGAATTCAAAGGAAAGATAATCTAATATTCTGTTTCAATTAGAATATGCTGCCAATCAGAATGGCAATCATCAAGAATCCAAACAACAAACATTGATGAAACTGTAAACTCCTACAACCATTATGGAAACCAGAATTGAGTGCCTGATAATACTAAAATAGTATATGATTCCTTCTTTTTGAGCATGCGTTTAAGGAAAGTAAATCAATGTATATTGCATCTCTGTTTCCAGCAACTGACTAATAAGGGAAACATACTATGGATGGATAGCTAGCTAGCTAGCAAGCTAGCAAGCTAGATAGATCGTATAAATACTACATAGATATACTAGATGTATCTCTCTATATATATGTATCATGTAATATTACTGAGTCTTAAAGGGAAAATTTGTAATAGTACTCAGCCATAAAGGAAAAAAAATGAAATTATGCCATTTGCAGGAGATGGAGGACATCTTGCTGAATGAAATGAGCTAAGCCCATAAAACCAGATATTTACATGTTCTTGCTTATTTGTGGATTGCAGACATAAAAGATGATGATGTTAATAACCTTAGTAGTAGTGACAGGATATGAATGTGAAAGGGGAACTATCTAGGAAATAATCAGCAAGAAGAGGATTGGTTTAAATAGGTGTACCAGGGGGGAAAGAGGATTGAAGGACCTTACATTATCTATCTGTGTATCTATCTATCTATCTATCTATCTATCTATCTATCTATCTATCTATCTATCTATCTATCTATCTATCTATCTATCTATCTATCTATCTATCTATCTATCTATCTATCTATCTATCTATCTATCTCTATGTATCATATATCTCTCTATCGACATTCATCTCTCTAATATCATGAAACCAAATACTATTTGAAATGGGGAAAGATCACAGCAGGAATATGGTTCTGGTAGATTGGATGAATTTGTTCATAATAAACTCTGTGAATGTGTAAACTCACAACTAAATATCTCATATTAATAAAATATGTTAAATAAAAAATAAAAGGCAAAACTGGGCGCCGGTGGCTCACCTCTAAGCCTAGCTACTCAGGAGGCTGAGATCTGAGGATTGCGGTTTAAAGCCAGCCCAGGCAGGAAAGTTCGTGAGACTCTTATCTCCAATAAACCACTAGAAAATCAGAAGTGGTCCTGTGGCTCAAGCGGTAGAGCATTCACCTTGAGCTGAAGAGCACAGGGATGGTGCCTAAGCCCAGAGTTCAAGCCCCATGACCGACAAAAAATAAATAGATAAATAAAATAAAAGGCCAAATCTTGTAGTTAAACATGTATTGTTAACTGCTTTTACCTTGCTTCTAATGTCTAAAGGCAAAGCTACATTAAACCTTCAAATCTGGTATAAAGAATATGTTGTAAATGAACTTTACAGCTTTGGAATGGGGGAGGGAGAAGTTGGAGAGTTGGGGAAGGAAGGGATGGTAGGATATAAACAAAGGAGGGGGCAACAATGGTTGATAGGAAATGGACTCATTACCTTACTCATGTAACTGTAACCCCTTTGTACAGTATCTTTACAATAAAAATATATTAAAACAAAAGAATAAGGGACATGTAGCCTGACACTGGTGGCTCATGCCTGTAATCATAGCTACTCAGGAGGTTGAGATCTGAGGATTGCCATTCTGTGAAACTCTTATCTCTAATAAACCACCAAAAAACTGGATGTGGCGCTGTGGCTCAAGTGGTAGAGCACTAACCTTGAGTTGAGGAGCTGAAGGACAGCACTCAAACCCAGAGTTCAAGCCCCATGATTGGAAAAATATGAGAGAGAATAGGGGAAGGAGAAATGTAATGACAGTCATAACAGTAGGAATAAAAGGTTCTTTTTTATTCAAGTTTTCCAATCTGAGATTTTCAATAACATACAAACAACTAATCTGCACAAATTGACATTACTATTTAATAATGATAGCAAATACAGTGAAATGTATCTAAAGGTCTACAAACGAAGCATGGAAAGGGATTCATGTTTATGGTTTCAATAACCCATAGGTGTAGATGGAATCACTGGAGAGTGTGTTAAAAATAAAATGATTTTTTATCCCTACAATTTACTTAAAATTTGTCTCAGTTTAAGGATTTAACAGAAATAACATAGACTCTAAGGTAGGAAGTAAATATAACTCACATTTACTGAATGGTAATGTTCAGTCTCTGACTCTCAATTTCTCACCCATATAAACTTACTTTGAAGGTTCTCTGAGTCACTATCTACAAACTCCTTCACTTAATGGTTAACAAATCTGTTTTCCTTTCCAATTCAAAGGAATATTGTCACTCAGTTCATAGCATTAAATTCACACAAGAGAATGAGAAGAGTGCTCGGCAAATTGAATCACGTTGTATTTTTGGATAGCACTAAGTACTTGGCATTTATGTCTCAATATTTCATATGGTGGCTAACTTTTTGAAAGCCAAGCAAAATTCTGCTTCTTCAAATAAAAAGGTAGTTTCTTTTGACTTCCGTTTCTGTCACAGAACTACAAAACTCAAGAATTTTCTATATTTGTTACCCTCATTTAAATAGTACTTGGTGTTTCCTATGGGCAGCTTTAGGACAGGGCTGGTGATCAGAAATAAGCAATGGTTAAAGGACAGAAACATTTTTTTAAATTACCAAGGTGATGTACAGAGGGGTTACAATTACATAAATGAGGTAATCAATACATTTCTTGTTAAACTTGTTACTCCTACCCTCATTTTTCTCCTAATGTCTCTCCCTTCCACCCCACACACAAGTTGTAGGGATCATTTCCAACAAATTGTCTTGTGTATGTTGCATTGGTTCCCCTTATCCTTTCTCTCATCATTCTGTTTTCCTCTTCCCTTCCTAAATTCAAATAAACATATATATAATACCAGGGTACCAAAATCAAACATAGTGACAACAGGGGATAAACCATAGGGGGAGGAACAAAAGAAACAAGAAATCATATAGTACATTAAAACAAAACAACAATAAAGATAAACCACTTGTGTCCACATCTTGTAGTTCATTTTGCTTATCATCATCTTATATGGCCACATTTATGTCGCTATTGAGCTATTCTGCTCATCTGCTAAGAATATCCTAGACATATACTAACTATTGCAAATAAAGAAAGGATAAGACCTATGTTTCATTTTTTTTATTGTGAAACTACCATACAGAGGAGTTACAATTACATGGGCAAGATAATGAGTTCATTTCTTATCAAGCATTGTTGCCTCCTCCTTTGTTTCCCCGTCCAATCACTTCCGTTCTCATCACCACCCCCCTCCCCCACCTCCCACCCCCCACTTCCCAACCCCCCCAACGTTGTAAAGTTTGTTTTTCAATATAATGACTTGTACATCTCGTTGCTGCAATGAGTCCAACTGTATCCCTATTTAAACAATTTGTTTTTTTTTCCTTCCCCTCCATAAATTAAACCAACATAAAACACAGTGAAAGCAGGGGTTATATCGTGGGGGAGGGACATACAAAGCAACAAAGAAATAATCTTATAAATATGTTAGAAACACTCAAATGAAAGAAAAAACATTTGAATACTTACCTTGGGGTACATTTTGCCTAACATCATCTTATCTGACGTTTTCTCCTTGTCTCAGACATGTACTAGTTATTGTAAATAAGGGAAACCATGGGACCTATGTTTCTTTGGGCTTGGCTTTACTTCACTTCATATAATTGTTTCCAAGTCTTTGCATTTTTAAACAAATGGGGCAATGTCATTCATTGTGATGGACGCATAAAATTCCATTGTGTATATATACCACATTTTTTTTTGATCCATTCATCTACTGAGAAGCATCTGGGTTGGCTCCATATCTTAACTCTGGTAAATAATACTGCAGTAAACATAGTTGTGCTGGTAGCTTCAGTATGGTCTTGTTTGTGATCATTTGGTTAAATGCCCAAAAGTTGGATTGCTGGGTCATAGGGGACCTCTATGTGGAGCATTTTGAGGAACCTCCATAGTGCTTTCCAAAGTGGTTGAACAAGTTTACACTCCCACCAACAATGCATTAATGTTCCCTTCTGTCCACATTCCCTCCAGAATCTGTTGTTATTAGAGTTTTTGATTATAGCCATTCTAACTGGGATGAGGTGATATCTCAATGTTGTTTTGATTTGCATTTCTTTTATGGCTAGAGAGTGAGCATTTCTTCATATGTCTATTGGCCATCCTTCTTTCCTCTTCAGAGAAGTTTCTCTTTAAGTCTGTAGCCCACTTATTTATTGGGCAGTTGTTTATTTGAGGATTTGTTGTTGGGGGATTTAATTTTCTTAGTTCCAAGTATATTTGAGATATAAGACCCTTGTCCGTTGTATGGCTAGTGAAGATCTTCTCATAATCCATGGGTTTTCTATTGATCTTGCTAGCTATGTCCTTTGCCATGAAGAAGTTCTGCAGCTCCATGCAATCCCATTTGTCCAACCTTTCTTTGATTTGTTGTGTTTCTGGGTCCTTATTAAGCAAATTTCGGCCTGTGCCAAGGAGAACTAGTGTTTCTCCTATTCCATCCTGTAATGTTTTCAGAGTGTCTGCTTTGATTCGGAGGTCTTTGATACATTTGCAATTGATTCTGGTGCAGGGTGATATATAAGGATCTAGCTTTAGTTTTCTACAAGTAGTTAAGCAAGTTAGCACCGTTTACTGAAGAGGCTGTCTTTATCATTCTAATTTTTTTAGCTCACTTATCAAAGATTAGATGGCTATAGGTCTTTGGGTTCACTTCTGGGTTTTCAATTCTATTCCATTGTTCCTGAGGTCTGTTCTTGTGCCAGTACCAAGCTGTTTTGATTACTATGGCTTTGTAGTAGAGTTTGAAATTTGGTATTGATATTCCTCCAGCACCGTTCTTTCTTTTAAGGATTACTTTTGTTATTTGGGGTCCTTTTTTGTTCCATATGAATTTTTGGATTGCTTCTTCTATTTCCTTCAAGAATGAGGTTGGAATATTGATAGGTATCACATTGAATTTGTAAATAGCCTTGGGAAATTTTGCCATTTTCACGATGTTGATCCTTTCAATCCAGGAGCATGGGAGGTTTTGCCACTATCTATGTTCTGTTTTGATTTCCTTTTTCAGATTTTTAAAGTTTTCATCATAAAGGTCCTTCACTTCTTTGGTTAAGTTAATTCCTAGGTATTTTATTTTTTGTGGGACTATTAGGAATGGAGTTGCTTTTCTAATTTCAGCCACGTTTTTCTCATGATTGACATACAGAAAAGCCAATATTTGGAAAATATAGTGTCAATTCTATGTTTGAAAAGGAAGTTGTAAACACTTAAAAAAAAGAACAATGTTTCAATTAAATCAATATTATGTTTTCGTGGCGTATATGCTGACTGTATTTTGCTTTGTCTTCCCTCCAAACTCAAATATGAATACTTCTCTTTGTCTTCGTAGAGGCTCGATAAGAAGTCCTATGAATATATCTAAAGCAAATGGAACTCTATGCCTCCATCAGAAAGAAAAACATTGCTAGGAAATGGAAAGACTTGAAAAAAATTATATGAAGTGAAGTAAGCTTGGCTCAAAGAAAGATAGTTCCCATGGTTTCCCTTATTTGCAATTACTAGTATATGTCTCAGACAAGTAGAAACGGTCAGAGAAGTTGATGTTAGGCGAAATAACCCCAAAATAATGATTCAAATGTGTTTTTCTTTCTTGCGATTGTCTCTAACGTTTTTATAATACGATTTCTTTGTTGCTTTGTATGTCCCTCCCCCACGGTATAACCCCTGTTTTCACTGTATTTGATGTTGGTATAATTTGTGGAGGGGTAAAGAAAAAACAAATAGTTTAAATAGAGATACAGGTAAACCCATTGCAACAATGAGATGTACAAGATGTTATGTCAAAAAACGAACTTTACAACTTTGGCTGGGAGCAAGTTGGGGGGAGAGAGGTAGAGGGGAGAGGGAAGGAGGGGCGATGGGAAGGGATAGAAAGGGGAAACAAAGGAGGATGCAACAATGCTTGATAAGAAATCTACTCATTACCTTGCCCATGTAATTGTAACCCCTCTGTACAGTATTTTCACAATAAAAATGAAAAAAATACATCTTGCTAGTATGTATTCTTTTAAAGATCTTATACATATCTTCCCTGTATCATTTGTAGCATCAGACATTACTTAAGGGCACAGAAAAGGCATAGTACTTTACATTAGTAGATCCAGTAGATCCTGAGAAAGTAGGATTTTGAAAGAACCTATAACAACTCACAGCCATATTTTCATGAATACTTTCATGTAGCTAGAACTAGTTTACTAAAATATTCACTTCGAAAATACGTACTAAAATATTCACGAACTCAGCTTTTCTGTTTTATTTCTTGGTATTTCATTTACATATGTTTTTTCTCCATTTTTTCTCCATTTATATGGCTTCCCAATCCTTCTTATTCTTCTCTAAAATATTCTTTAATTTATACATTTGTTCTAGTTTTTCTACACTCAGACTGAGCTATTTACCCTGAGATCTTCACATAACTGACTTTGCCTCAGATAATTGCTTTCTTTAAGTCAAGTGCTTCTCAATTACTGTATGCCCTAGGTCCCTTTAATACCATTTTGTTCTGCTTTATATATCTTATGACATTGGCAATGAAGTCTATCTGCTTATTTCATTTTTCTTTCCATTTATTGAAGCACTGGGTTTAGGAGATTTGGGGGCACATCTCTTGTTCATTTCTGTAGATGCATTAGATAAGACTCCTCCAGAGATAGACCAAGAATTCCTGCTTATGGAAAATGGTCTTTCTGTCTATATCAAAGGCACAATTTTTATGTATCTTCCAAGATTTTGTGCATTATAACTTAGAGTCCTAGAGACTTCTTAAATTTTTTTCACACTTAATAACCAAAAAATGTGAAACCATAGATATTAGCAAAATTTGTTTAACACAATGTTTCTGCATCCACTTTCTGGCCATGTATGTTAAGTCAGTTCTAGCCTGAAAGGAACATTGCCTTTGTGTTTCTTATAATTTTAAATCATATACCTGACTGTTTAAATTTTATCAAATGCTACAAACTTGACAAGACATCATATTACTTCATTTGATGGATGATTCTTCAACTCCTTACAGTTGTTCACTTTTGGAACAGCGATGGAATTTATCATTTATCATAGACAGCTGCTTATTCTGAGGATATCTGTTTCTCTTCACAAAGTCTGCCCTGGAATTATAACTTCATTCAATTCTCAAACTCATATACTTCTGAAATTCTATTTTGTTTCCATTATCTGGATTTTTCTATTTCTCTCCTCGTGATGATGTCAATGCTCATCTTTCAGTCATAATTAAATAAATACTGTATTATAGTTATTAAAAATTCCTCTACCTAAGTATATGCTACACATTTTGACATCATATGATCTACTAGTAATTGTATTATATATATATATATATATATATATATATATATATATATATATATATATGCACAGACACATACATATATACCTTTTTCTGTTGGGAGTACAATAGAATTGTGTGGATAATTATTAGTCATCTTCACTTACTCAGACAAACTCCCACAGACTGAATGAACTACAACACAAATTCATATCCTCAGATAAACCCTGAACATTCAAAATGAAACCTATCAGCAGGGTAAGTTTCTTCTGGACACGATTCAAGAGGATCCAGTTGATCCTGCTCAACTCATTTCTGGTGGTATTCTGATAATCTATTGCATTCTTTGCTTTGTAAAGACAACACCGTGACATCCGCCTTTCTCCTTAAGTATATACTTTTGCCCAAATATTATTTATATTAAGACATTAGTCCCACTGGATTAGGGGTATTCCATACTTAGGAATGACTTCCTCTTAGCTGAATTAGTAGGAGGAGGCAAAAATGCTTGATAAGAAATATACTCATTACCTTGCTCATGTAATTGTAAATCCTCTGTATAATATCTTCACAATAAAAAACTTATTAATTATAAAAAATAAAATAAATCTCAATCATGGGCATTGGCAATTTAGGAATTCCACATAAATATATATAAAACAAGTTAACTAATTCCAGTGGTATTACAGAAGATAGTAATGCAACAAACTACATGTTTATTTTTTCATAAAACTACTTAAAATAGTTTAAGTGACAACAAAGCAGTCTTAAACTAGCAGTATTCTTAGCATAATGTTTTATTCCAGTATGTACCAGTCTATTACTGAAGAAAATGTATTTAGCTCCCCTGATTTATTTGTTTCATAAAAAAGAGTAGGTACGGTTTTTCTTAATTTTTATTTTTATTTCAATTTTTATTTTACTAAGCATATAGTTTCTGCAGTATTCTAAGTTCTTTCCCTTTAGAATACTCTAAGGGCTTATCTTTAATTGAAATATTTTATGGTCAATGGCTTCATAGACTTCCAGTGATTTCCACTATCTTCTAGGTTCTTCTTTATGTCCTTTTTGGTGCTAGTACTACGGTTTGAAATAAAAGATTTGTACTATTTTTTGGCTTTTTCCACTCAAGGCTGGTGCCTTACCAAGCATCCAAATTTCCACATCCAGCTATTTGCTAGTTATTGAAGATACGAATTATGAGGACTTGAGGATTTGTCTGCTGGAGCTGGTTTGTACCCTCATCCTTGGTTCTCATCATCCATAGTAGTCAAAATTATAGATGAGAGACACCATGACCTGGCAGCTACTTTTTTTTTTCCTGTCGTGGGGATTGAACTCTGGGCCTGGGCACTGTCCCTCATCTCTTCAGCTCAAAGGGAGAAATCTATTATTTGAGCCACAGGGCCACTTCGGGTTTTGTGTGGTTAATTGGAGATAAGAGTTTCACAGGCATTCCTGCCAACGCTGGCTTTGAACCGTGATCCTTAGATCTCAGCTTGCTAAGTAGCAAAAGTTATAGGTATGAGCCACACGCACCTGAATAGGTTTAAACTTTTATATTAATTTTTACAGTTTAAAAAATCCTACTAGCAAATCCTAGAACATACCTCTTTGATATTTTGAATAATTATACCTATTTTGTCCTTTATGCTACATCTGAGTTTTTTAAAATAAAACCTCTTCTTTCATTCAGAAGATTTTGTTGATGGCTGAACAATAGGGGCCAGGATATTGAAATAATGCAGCTGTTGATTCACGTAGTCTAGCATACAGTTCTTTTAGTCTAATTTTTATCTATCTCAACTTCCATTCACAAACTCAGTTTTGAAAATGCACATTTTTTTCATTGCATTAGCAGTGAAAATTATAACTTTGGAACCTGGACATTTTTTGAAACATCTTTCACAGCTCTGCCAGCCACATAACTATCTTTGTAAACATGATATTTCTGACCTATGAAAGCTGCCATCAAATTCTGATGTTTGAATAGGCAGTTATACAGCTTAATCTCTGATAAATTTTCTATGTCAGAGGTCAGCGTGCCATATCTTATTTATTATGAAAGTTCCTCTTTTCATTTAAAAACTTTTATGCTATGTTTTAAACTGAGTGAAATTCTATAGCCTATTTTATTAACTTCAGAGCTCTTACAGATTGTAGGGAGAATGCCAGAAAATGTAGACAATTAATTACCACTCTCTCAAACTGGAGATTTTGTTTCATTTGCAAAACCTAGAATATACAATCATTTCTACCCATCATTTACCTTCTTTCTCATGTATATCATTTGTACACTGAAATGACCCCTATGTTGTCACACTCTGTTGCTTACAAGTAAAAATGGATGCCTGAAATATTAGGTTGTCAGTTGAACAGAAGGGTGAAATTAATAATTCTAAAAAAGACCGTCTTATTTTGTAATGATGCCTAATTAATGAGAATACTTTCAAAGCATGTGTGTTTTGTAAAATTACCTCTGAATATTAGGAAATTATGAGATGCTACAGCTGGAAAGCATGCATAATGTACATATGCAGGAGTTGGAGAAACAAACATATGTAGTCATGTTGTCTAGATGAATAGAAAATAACGTGAAAAACACAAAATCAGAATATAGATAATTCACCCAGAAATACTGTTCAAAACAACATTAAAGCCATCAAGGTAACATTAGGGTTAGAATCTATAAAGATAAATGGTGATAATTTCTGCAAAATTGCATAGTAGTTTAATATCAAATATTTATATTTAATAAATATCTTTTTCATACATACAAAAGGCCAATAGTTATACAACAAAAGACTCAATATCACTGTTAAAGCAATGTAAATAAATATACACATCAATTTTGCCTCCCAACTGTTAGAGAGAGTATAATTAATCACACAGATGACAAGTGTTGGTAAAGGTATAACAGAATGGAGGTTGTTTACACTCTTCATGTGAATATAAATTGGTACCACCACGTGAAAACATTATGTAGACGTCAAGAAATTATTCATAATTCTAATATGCAGCAGTTTTGTCTATGGGTACATTGCCAAGACAATGACGTCAACATTTTGAAGAGCCATGTGCACCTTCACTTTCATTTTTATACTATTTTTTGAAACCAAGAAATGGAAATAGACTGTCCTGATTGATTGCTGAACCAATAAAAATATATTACATATATGTATACATATATACATGTGTGTATAAACACATATGTATATTATATGCATATCACTGGAATGTTATTCAGACAAAATGAGAGAAATTCTATGATATTACAGTATTTGATAGCTAACAAATTTGTTCTCCCAATAACAGAGATAATTGCGTTTATCACGGTTGAGTGGATGGCAAGGTGTTTCTCAAAGTAAACTTCAAATCATAGGATGAATGAGTTTTGGGAATCTGTGTACAGAAGAACTGAAGCTATAGATTCTATTTGAATACATTTGCCATTAAGAATACTAGAAAAATTACTTTTCTTCTTTATTAAAAGTGTAATATAGTTGATACTTGCTTCCCTTGTTCTTTGACAGATCTTATGACTTTTATCTGGGAGTTTGACAATGGATATGATTTTAAATGAGACCGTCAATTATTCTTCATAATAATAATTTTATAGTTTTGACACACCAAGTAAACGAATTTTGCCATATCTAATTCAGAAAATCATGTACTTTCTCTAAAATAAGTTGTAAAAGTCATAATGAGAGGTTAAATTGGTTTCAATATACATTGTAAAATATCAGGAAAGAGAGTAGAAACATATAACTGTAACACTGAATCCTAAATATTTTGGATAAAGTAGAAAGATATTAGTTTAATTTACCTCTCTCTCTAGATCCCTCATTTTCAAAACCAGAGATTTTCAGAAATAATGGATGTGTTTGCTGACTTTTAATGTAGTTGCAAGCTAAAATTAGAACCAAAATCACTCAATATTATCTCCTCTGACCAAAAATACCATTAAAATGTTTAGCTTACAAAAATAATTTAAGGAGGAAGTGGCGCTGTAGCTCAAGTTTTAGAGCGCTCGCCTTGAGCTGAAGAGCTAAGGGACAATGCCCAGGCCCCAGAGTTCAAGCCCCAAGACCGATAAAAAAAAAATAATTTAAGGAAACATAAGTCACCAAGCGTGTTTCCTATGTTTTCACAATTGCCTCAATATGAAGAATACAAATTTTACTAGGGGAAACAATCATGCACAATTGTGACACCTTCTTAAAGGAAAATACATCTTTATGAATCAATGCAAAACTCATTTATTGAATATCTGCTGGATGTCACAATGTGCTCTACTAAAGAATCATAAGAGAATTGTAAGTTCTTTCAGAGAAATCTGTTTTTTGTTGCTGTTGCTGTTTATTTTCCTTTGATTTTTTATGTCAGTCCTGGGTCTTGAACTCAATGTCTTGGCTTTGGGCCTGAAAGATTTTTGTTCAAAGCTATCACGCTACCAGTTAAACTACAGCTTCGCTTCCAGGTTTTCTATTTGGGTTTTGGTTTTGTTTTTGAGCAATTAGTTGGAGATAATAGGCCCAAGAACTTTTTTCCCCAGTCTGGCTTCAAACCCTGATCCTATTTTGTATACTTCATCATCTCAAGAGAAAAGTAGAATCTGTTGCTCTATTATTAAAACCACTTTTAATATCTTTAGCATATCCCATAACTTTTCAGTATTCTGACATTTATTTACTCATTAGATGTTTTAAATTATGCTTTTTGCTTCAAAGCCTAAGGACACAAGATGGATAAAACCTTTCATTAAATATTAAAATAAGAAGAAGGAACAATCAAATAAGAAACATAATAACCAAACAAAAGAGCTCCCAGCATCAAACCACAGACCTCATTTATTGAAACAGACTCCTTATTTAGAAGAAAAGAATTGAGTGTGGCTTTTTTGTATTATGTGTTATTAATGCCTAAATTGAGTAAAATAAAATTTGAATTTTGCACAAGGACCCTTATGTTTAATAATATAAAAAGTTGATCAGCTGGCCTCTCCTTGGTTAATTCTTTGTCCAACTTGTTAAATAACTCAGGCACTTTATTAACAAGGATGGTTTATAGTTAGAAAAATTTATACAGTTCACCCTGAATTTATATGATGAAAATTTATGAAAACCATAAACACCTTGAAACAGTGTTTTATATCCATAGTTCATAACTTGTATTAAAGCCATTATTTCATCAATATACCAAAAGAAACATGTCTATACTCTTAAAAATATAAGAGCAAAAAACCCCAGTATTTTAATAGCATGATTTACTGAAAAGCCATTCAAGCTAGGACAGACAACTGTTATGTGAAAAATAATAACAGCTGGCTGCCAGTAACTTATGCCTGCACTCTTCATTTTCCCCGGGGCTGAGATCTGAGGATCAGGGTTTGAAGCCAGACTAGGGACGAAAGTTTTTGGACCTCTAATATCCAACTAATTACTCAAAAAACAAAAACAACAAAAAACAAATACAAAACCTGGGAGCGAAGCGGTGGTTTAACTGATAGCATGATAGCGTTGAACAAAAATCGTTCAGGGCCAAAGCCAAGACCTTGAGTTCAAGACCCAGGACTGACATAAAAAAATCAAAGGAAAATAAACAGTAACAACAACAAAAAACCAGATTTCTCTGAAAGAACTTACAATTCTCTTATGATTTTTTAATAGAGCACATTGTGACATACAGCAGATATTCAATAAATGAGTTTTGCATTGATTCATAAAGATGTATTTTCTTTTAAGAAGGTGTCATAATTGGCATGATTGTTTCCTCTAGTAAAATTTGTATTCTTCATAATGAGGAATTTGTGGAAACATAGGAAACACGCTTGGTGACTTATGTTTCCTTAAATTATTGTTGTAAGCTAAACATTTTAATGGTATTTTTGGACAGAGGAGTTAATATTGAGTGATTTGGGTTCTGATTTTAGCTTGCAAGCACATTAAAAGTCAGAAAACACATCCATTATTTCTGAAAATCTCTGGTTTTGAAAATGAGGGATCTAGAGAGAGAGGTAAATTAAACTAATATCTTTCTACTTTATCCAAAATATTTAGGATCCAGTGTACAGTTATGTTTCTACTCTCTTTCCTGATATTTTACAATGCAGATTAAAACAAATTTAAGGGGCTGTGAAGGTGGCTCAGTAGTAGAGTGCTTGCCTTGCATGCATGAGGCCCTGGGTTCGATTCCTTAGCACCACATAAGTAAAAAGAAAAAAGCAGGAAGTGGCACTGTGGCTCAAGTGGTAGAGTGCTAGCCTTGAGCTGAAGAGCTGAGGGACAGCAGCCAGGCCCAGAGTTCAGGTCCCACAACTGGACCCAAAAAAAACAAGTTTAACCTCTCATTATGACTTTTACAACATATTTTAGAGAAAGTACACAATTTTCTGAATTGGATATGGCAAAACTGGTTTACTTGCTATATCGAAACAATAAAATTATTATTATGAAGAATAATTGATGGTATCATATAAAATCATATCCATTGTCAAGCTCACAGATAAAAGTCATAAGATAAGTCAAAGGACAATGGAAGCAAGTATCAACTATATTACACTTTTAATTAAGGAGGAAAGTAATTTTTCTAGTATTCTTAAAGACAAATGTATTCAAATAAAATCTATAGCTTCAGTCCTTCTGTACACAGATTCCCAAAACTCATTCATCCTATGATTTGAAGTTTACTTTGAGAAACACCTTGCCATCCACTCAACCATGATAAGCACAATTATCTCTGTTATTGGGAGAACAAATTTGTTAGCTATCAAATACTGTAATATCATAGAATTTCTCTCATTTTGTCTGAATAACATTCCAGTGATATGCATATAATATACATATGTGTTTATACACACATGCATATATGTATACATATATGTAATATATTTTTATTGGTTCAGCAATCAATCAGGACAGTCTATTTCCATTTCTTGGTTTCAAAAAATAGTATAAAAATGAAAGTGAAGGTGCACATGGCTCTTCAAAATGTTGACTTCATTGTATTGGCAATGTACCCATAGTCAAAACTGCTGCATATTAGAATTATGAATAATATCTTGAAGTCTCCATAATGCTTTCAATTGGTGGTACCAATTTATATTCACCTGAAGAGTGTCCAAACCCTTAATTCTGTTATACCCTTACCAACACTTGTCATCTAAGTGATTAATTATACTTTCCCTAACAGATGGGAGGCAAAATTGATGTGTATATTTATTTACATTGCTGTAACAGTGATATTGAGTCTTTTGTTGAATAACTATTGGACTTTTGTGTGTATGAAAAAAGATATTTATTAAATATAAATATTTGCTATTTAACTACTATGCAAATTTGCAGAAAATATCACCATTAATCTTTATAGATTCTAACTCTAATGCTATCCTGATGGCTTTAATATTGTTTTGAAAAGTATTTCTGGGTGAGTTATCTATATTCTGATTTTGTGTTTTTCGTGTTATTTTCTATTCATCTAGACAACATGACTACATATGTTTGTTTCTCCAACTTCTGAATATGTACAGTATGCATGCTTTCCAGCTGTAGCATCTCATAATTTCCTAATATTCAGAGGTAATTATAAAAAACACACATGCTTTGAAAGTATCCTCATGAATTAGGCCTCATTACAAAATAAGACTGTCTTTTTTAGAATTATTACCTTCAATCTTCTCTTCAACTGACAACTAATATTTCAGGCATCTATTTTTCCTTGTAAGAAACAGAGTGTGACAACATAGGGGTCATTTCAGTGTACAAATGATATACATGAGAAAGAAGGTAAATGATGGGGAGAAATGATAGTATACTCTAGGTTTTGCAAATAAAACAAAACCTCCAGTTGGAGAGAGTGGTAATTAATTGTCTACATTTTCTAGCATTGTCCCTACAATCTGTAAGAGCTCTGAAGTTAATAAAATAGGCAATAGAATTTCACTCAGTTTAAAAACATAGCATAAAGTTTTTAAAAGAAAAGAGAAACTTTCATAAAAAAATAAGATATGGCACACTGACATCTGACATAGAAAATTTATCAGAGATTAAGCTGTATAACTCCTATTCAAACATCAGAATTTGATGGCAGCTTTCACATGTCAGAAGTATCATGTTTACAAAGATAGTTATTTGGCTGGCAGAGCTGTGAAAGATGTTTCAAAAAATGTCCAGGTTCCAAAGTTGTAATTTTCACTTCTAATGCAGTGAAAAAATGTGCATTTTCAAAACTGAGTTTATGAATGGAAGTTGAGATAGATAAAAATTAGACTAAAAGAACTGTATGCTAGACTAGGTGAATCAACAGCTGCATGATTTCAATATTCTGGCCCGTATTACACGGTGTTGGTCAACCATCAACACAATCATCTGAATGAAAGGAGAGGTTTTATTTTAAAAAACTCAGATGTAGCATAAAGGACAAAATATGTGAAATTCTTCAAAATATCAAAGAGGTTTGTTCTACTAGGATTTGCTAGTAGGATTTTTTAAACTGTATAACTTAATATAAAAGTTTAAATCTAGCCAGGTGCAGGTGGCTCATACCTATAACCTTTGCTACTTAGCAGGCTGAGATCTGAGGATTATGGTTTGAAGTCACACCAGATAAGAGAGTCCATGAGACTCTTATCATCAATAAACTATCAAAAAGCCAGAAATGGAGCTATGGCTCAAGTATTAAAATGTTAGCCAGGAGCAAAAAAGCTCAGGACAGGGATTAGGCCCTTAGTTCAACCCCATGTGTAGGACAAATAAAAATCTTAAATCTAAGCCAAGTGCCAGTGGCTCATGCCTGTACTCCTAGCTACTCCGGAGACTGAGATCTGAGGATCACAGTTCAAAGGCAGCCTGGGCAGGAAAAGCTGTGAAACACTTATCTCCAATTAGCCACCAAAAAACCAGAAGTGGCGCTGTGGTTCAAGTGGTAGAGTGCTCACTTTGAGCTGAAGAGATGAGGGACAGTGTCCAGGCCCAGAGTTCAAGCCCCATGACAGGAAAAAATAGTAGCTGCTAGGTCATGGTGTTTCTCATCTATAATCTTGACTACTAAGGAGGATGAGAACCAAGGATGAAGGTACAAACCAGCTCCAGCAGACAAATCCTCAAGTCCTCAAAATTCTTATCCTCAATAACTAGCAAATCACTGGATCTGGAAGTTTGGATGAGTGGTAAGGCAGCAGCCTTCAGTGGAAAAAGCCAAGCAATGGTAAAAGGCTTTTATTTCAAACCCTTGTACTAGCACCAAAAAAGACATAAATAAGAACGTAATAGATAGTGGAAGTCACTGGAAGTCTGCTAAGTCATTGACCATAAAGTATTTCAATTAATGTTCTCACCAGAAAGTTAAGCCCTTAGAGTATTCTAAAGGGAAAGAACTTAGAATACTTCAGAAACTATATGCTTAGTAAAATAAATTTTTTTTTAAAAAATCCTCTACCTACTCTTTTTTATGAAACAAATAAATTTGGGGGACAAAATACATTTTCTTAAGTAATAGACTGGTACATACTGGAATAAAACTTTATGCTAAGAATACTGCTACCTTAAGACTGTTTTGTTCTCACTTAAACTATTTTAAGTAGTTTTATGACAAAACAAGCATAGTTTGTTGCATTACTATTTTCTGTAATACCACTGGAATTAGTTTACTTGTTTCATATATTTTTATGTGGAAGTCCTAAACTGCCAATGCCCATGATTGAGATTTCATTTTATTTTTTGTTATTAATAAGTTTTTTATTGTGATAATATCGTACAGAGGAGTTACAATTATGTGAGCAAGGTAATGACTATATTCCTTATCAAGCATTGTTGACTCCTCTTTTGTTTCCCCTTCCTATCCCTTCCCATCTCTGCCCCACTTCCTTCCCCTCTTCAGCCCTAGCCAATGATGTAACGTTCTTTTTTTGAAATAACATCTTGTACATCTCATTGTTTCAATGGATCCACCCGTATCCCTATTTAAACGATTTGTTTTTTTCCCTTCTCCTCCACAAATTATACCAACATCAAATACAGTGAAAACAGGGCTTATACCGTGGGGAAGGGACATACAAAGCAACAAAGAAATCATCTTATAGATATGGTAGAAAAAATCGGAAGGGGCTGGGAAGGTGGCTCAGTGGTAGAGCGCTTGCCTTGCATGCATGAGGCCATAGGTTCGATTCCTCAGCACCACATAAGCAGAAAATAAAGCAGGAAGTGGCGCGGTGGCTCAAATGGTAGAGCGCTACACTTGAGCTGTAGAGCTGAGGGACAGTGTCCACGTCCAGAGTTCAGGCCCCACGACTGAACCCAAAAAAGAATAATTATAAAAAAATAAAAGAAACAATGGCAAGAGAGAAAAAACATTTGAATCCTTATCTTAGGGTTCATTTTGCCTAACATCAACTTACCTGACCGTTTCTACTTGTCTCAGACATATACTAGTAATTGCAAATAAGGGAAACCATGGGACCTATGTTTCTTTGGGCCATGCTTACTTCACTTCATATAATTTTTTTCAAGTCTTTCCATTTCCTAACAAATGGGGCAATGTTTTTCTCTCTGATAGAGGCATAGAGTTCCATTTACTTTAGCTATATTCATAGGACTTCTTATCAGGCCTCAACAAAGACAAAGAGAAGTATTCATATTTGAGTTTGGAGGGAAGACAAAGCAAAATATAGTCAGCATATAGGCCAGGAAAACATAATATTGATTTAATTGAAACACTGTTCTTTTTTTTTTAAGTGTTTACAACTTTCTTTTCACACATAGAATTGACACTATATTTTCCAAATATTTTGCCTATTACTATGAATAATTTAATACCAAAGTTTAAAGAAGGTAATTTTTTGTTAGTTGAATGCTAATTTTTTTTTCTTGAGTTCTATCGGAACAATCTAATTGAAAGCAATATCTAAGTCGAAGAGACAATTCTCAAACAGGAAGATCTTGTACAAGAGTTATCAATAAGGTATCAGCCACTATTGGTTTCAATATATGAATGTGGTTCAGCTGAGCCATAGTTTTAGAGTGTTTTTGCTAGTGTAAGTAAAGAAGCATATAACATTTCCTCTAGGAATACGTGGTCGGGGAGGATGGCACCTGGACATCGGGTAGTTAGCTTATGACATTTCTATTATTCTATCAAATGCCTTCTAGACATAGCTGTGAACAATGTTACAGAAGAGATTAAAGTCGACTTTTAAATTGACTTTAAGTTATTCCTCAAGGTCCAATGTGGTCAGCTAAAACGTCTTTAAAAGAAGGCTTATAACTTCCTCAAAATCCAAGATTTTATTTTGTGTATTACTTTCTGCAGCCTGCACATTTGGAGTTACAGGTTATGCACAATCTTTCCTTCCAATGGATGTCTACCTTAAAGATTTTGGACACACTTTGCCAGCAACAACAATATCTTCTAATAAGTACTTTTACATGTAAAAAACCATGTAACTTGTTACACAAACTATAAATAATTAATACACCTAATTATTAGATATGTGTTGTTTAAATGACCACCATTTCTGTATTAAGTACTGATCAAGATAAGCCCTCTGAACTGTCTTCACTATATTTTAGAGAAAGGATTTATAATAATACATTATTCTGAAGTTTTGACTTAAATCGATCAAAGTTCGAGGACAGACTTTTACCTTTTAATGAAAAACTTGATAAAGCCTTTTCAGTATGATAGAGCAAAGAACAATTTTTGAAACCATTTATGTGAAAGCCTTTCTTTCCGAAGTAAGCTTTTTGCTCAGGTAATAGGGAATATGTAATTGACAAAAACACATCCATTCAATATTAGGTGATTATTTAAGCAATGGAAAACCATATATAACTTCATTTTCTCTCAACCTACACTATTTTGAGCAATATTATCGTGAATAACATAAAAGTGGCAAGGGGTCCTGGATTGAAAAGATTAACATTGTGAAAATGGCAATACTTCCCAAGGCTTTCTACAAATTCAATACAATATTTATCAAAATTCCAACCTCATTCTTCAAGGAAATAGAAGAGGCAATCCAAAAATTCATATCAACAATAAAAGACCCCGAATAGCAAAAACGCTCTTCAATGGAAAGAACACTGCTGGAGGAATATCAATACCAAATTTCAAACTCTACTATAAAGCCATAGTAATCAAAACAGCTTGGTATTGGCATAAGAACAGACCTCAGTACCAATGGAAAAGAATTGAAAACCCAGAAATGAACCTACAGACCTATAGCCATCTAATCTTCGATAAGGGAGCTAAAACAATAGAATGGAACAAGGACAGCCTCTTCAGTAAATGGTGCTGCCAACATTAGTTAACTACATGTAGAAAACTAAAGCTAGATCCTTATATATCACCCTGCACCAGAATCAACTCGAAATGGATCAAAGACCTTGAAGTCAAAGCAGACACTGAAAATATTACAGGATGGAATAGGAGAAACCCTAGGTCTCCTTGGCTCAGGCCGAAATTTTTTGAATAGAGAACCGGAAAGACAACAAATCAAAGAAAGGTTGGACAAATGGGATTGCATAAAGTTGCAGAGTTTCTGCAGGCAAATGACATAGCTAGCAAGATCAATAGAATGCCCACGGATTGGGAGAAGATCTTTAATAGCCATACAACGGACAAGGGTCTCATATCTAAAATATACTTGGACCTCAAAAAATTAAACCCCCCAACAAAAAATCCTCAAAGAAACAACTGCCCAATAAATAAGTGGGCGAAAGACTTAAAGAGAAACTTCTGTGAAGAAGAAAGAAGTATGGCCAATAGACACATGAAGAAATGTTCAACATCCCGAGCCATAAATGAAATGCAAATCAAAACAACATTGTGATATCACCTCACCACAGTTAGAACAGCAAAAGTCAAGAACTCTAACAAAAACAGATGCTGAAGAGGATGTGGACAGAAAGGAACCTTACTTCATTGTTGGTGGGAATGTAAACTTGTTCAACCACTTTGGAAAGCAGTATGGAGGTTCCTCAAAAGACTTCACATAGATCTCCCTTATGACCCAGAAATCCCATTTTGGGCATTTACCCAAATGTTTACAAACAAGACCACACTAAAGCTACCAGCACAACAATGTTTATTGCAGCATTATTTACCATAGCTAAGATATGGAACCAACCCAGATGCCCCTCAGTAGATGAATGGAACAAGAAAATGTGGTATATATAAACAATGGAATTCTATGCCTCCATCAGAAAGAACGACATTGCCCCATTTGTTAGGAAATGGAAAGGTTTGGAAAAAATTGTATTAAGTGAAGTAAGCCAGGCCCAAAGAAACATAGGTCCCATGGTTTCCCTTATTTGCAATATCTACTATATGTAGGAGTCAAGCGGAAAAGGTCAGATAATGTGATGTCAGGAAAATGAACCTTTAGCCATGTATTTGAATGTTTCTTTCTTTTATGCATGTGTTTCTAACGCGTTTATATGATTATCTCTTTGTTGCTTTGTATGTCCCTCCCCCACAATATAACCCCTGCTTTCACTATATTTGATGTCAGTATAACTAGTGGAGGAGATGGGGAAAAACCAGTTGTTTAAGGATACAGGTGGACCTGTTGCAACAATGAGAAGTACAAGTTGTCCTGTCCAAAACGAGCTTTACAACGTCGGTGGGGGGGGGGGCGGAAGGGGGGGAAGGAGAAGGATTGGGATTGGGGGGGAGGGGGGATGCTGGGAAGGGATGTGAAAGGTAAACCAAACGAGGACTCTGCAATGCTTGGTAAAAAATGTACGCATTATCCTGCCCATGTAATTGTAACCCTTCTGTACAGTATGTTCACAAATAAAATTAAATTAAATTTTAAAAAAAGTGGCATGGGGGTGATGGTGGTGGGAGGTGGGGAGATGGGAAGGGATGTTAAGGGGAAACAAAGCAGAAGGCAACAATGCTTGGTAAGAAATATACTCATTACCTTGCTCATGTAATTGTAACCCCTCTGTACAGTATTTTCAAAATAAAAAAAATAAATAAATTTGTGAGATGAACTTTGAAATTGATTCTAATTATTGTAGAAACAGAATTTCATTACACAGTCTATACAGAAAAATTCAGTAATTTAGAGAAAACTTGCAAAATTTCTATTATTATTCCCTATAATTTCTATTATAATTAGCAAATTCTTTATAAGATAATTCCATTCCTGGACAGTGCTTGCTTGTGGTAGGCCAATTCAGACTTAGTTGTAGATGACTAGCACTGAGCCTTCACTAATAGACTCTGGTTACAACTATTGCTCTTGCCCACATATTTCCCTTAATACACATATGTGTATTAAGGAGTTCATACCGTATATTTTACTAACATTTTAAACTTATGTAAGCATTTCTGTTTAATTTTTGATAAACAAAACTTGTAAAACTAGGAATTATATTGTGATATTTCCATACATGCACACAGTGTACTTTGAATTTCATTTATATATATACATATATATAAATACATATACACATATGTGTTCTTATATATTTTATATATTTATATAAATACATTTTCTTTATATATGTGTGCATTTATTATATATATTTGAAATGTAATTTATAATATAGAATACATATGATATATATTTATATATTTATATATCAGATATTCATATATAAAAATATTTTGAAATTGCATACTATGTCTAATTTTTCTTAAAATCAGTATGTATATATATATATACATATACATATATATATATATATATATATATATATATATATATATATATATATATGTGGCTAGTCATCAGGCTTGAACTCTGGGCCAGGGCACTGTCATTCAGCTCTTCAGCACAAGGCAAGTGCTCTACCATTTGAGTCACAACACCTCTTCTGGTTTTTCAGTGGTTAATTTGATTAGAGTCTCACGGACTTTCCTGCCTGAGCTGGCTTTGAACTGTGATCCTTAGATCTCAGCCTCCTGAGTAGCTAGGATTCCAGGCACGAGCCACTGGCACCTGGCAGAATAAGTACTTTTAAGGCAATGCTTTCAAGAACTGGTGGAAGTAAATGGTATCAATTCAGAAGAAGAATCTAGAATACATTTTCCTTCTCACTTAAGATATGATTCCCTTATTAGGTCACAATGAAAAACAACAGGGTATAGAATCTGACTTGTATTTCAGAATTTGTAAGTACCTGTTGTTTCATAGAATTTTAGTCAGTTTTCTTATTTATAAATCCTGGAAAAATCTATTGAGTCTTTGTCTCAAAGTCAGTAGAGTCTTTGACTCTACTGTTTTATGAATAAAGTATATTTGAATAGAACACGTTATGA
The DNA here is from genome assembly GCF_024711535.1 of Dipodomys merriami. Taxonomy (NCBI): domain Eukaryota; kingdom Metazoa; phylum Chordata; class Mammalia; order Rodentia; family Heteromyidae; genus Dipodomys; species Dipodomys merriami. The sequence goes on along the minus strand of NW_027206402.1, from coordinate 6,385,738 downwards.
ACACTTAATATTCTTATAAAAATAATAGTATATTAATTATGATTATAAGTAAGTTCACTAAATTTTTATTAAGATACATGGAAAATACTATGTAGTTCCAATATTCTGTGTGAGACTTAAAATGTCTAAATGATTTATTAGTTAAATTGAAGTTCGTAGAGCTCATGCAAAAAGAACATAAAAATCATTGCTGTTGCAAATTAACTAGTGTTTTGAACATATAGTACTATTTCTATTCTTCAAACTGAAGAAAGATGAATTAGATATACATTCTAAATAATAAAACCAACAAGTTTAAAAAGAGTTCATCTATTTAATCGTGAATCCTAAAATTAATGTGAAGAATGTATAAGTATCCATTATGGATTTTAACACTGTGAGTGACATAACCAACCTTGATAAGGAATAAATTATGCATAAGGGGAAGGAATTTATATTCATCAAGTCTCAATAATGAAAATGCAGAAATATAGAAGCTAGGTAGAATAATTAAACTTTTTATATATTTCGCATTAGGTAACATTTAGAAATATATAACTGCCATAATATGAAGTAGAAGTAATACTATTCATAAGTAGGACACTATTAGAATTTCACTGAAGAGTTGAAGAGTTTAGAAATTCATAATTGGTAATTATTTGCTGCATAAGTCTACATCACCATTTACATATTGGATTAAAGAACTTGATATACATTCTTATTTATACTCCTAAAAGCTTTAATTATTTTCTATGTATCGCAGAAACATGTGTTTTATTTTTTTTAAAGCAAATTTTTTTTAAATTTTATTTTATTTTATTTGAGAACATAGTGTACAGAGGGGTTACAATTACATTGGCAGGATAATGCATACATTTCTTACCAAGCATTGCAGCCTCCTCCTTTGTTTACCCTTCACCTCCCTTCCCAGCCACCTCCCCCCTCCCCCCCACCCAATCATACCCCCCTCCCCCCCACACCGACATTGTAAAGCTTGCTTTGACATGACATTTTGTAGTTCTACTTGTTGCAACAGGTCCACCTGAATCCTTAAACGATTTGTTTGTCCCCATCTCCTCCACATGTTATACTGACATCAAATAAAGCGAAAGCGGGGGTTACACTGTGGGGGAGGGACATACAAAGCAACAAAGAAATAATCTTATAAATGCGTTAGAAACACATGCATGAAAGAAACGAAAACATTAAAATACATATTTAAGGGTTCGTTTTCCTAACATCACATTATCTGACCTTTTCCGCTTGACTCATACCTATACTAGATATTGCAAATAAGGGAAACCATGAGGCCTATGTTTCTTTGGGCCTGGCTTACTTCACTTAATATAATTTTTTCCAAGCCTTTCCATTTCCTAACAAATGGGGAAATGTCATTCTTTCTGATGGAGGCATAGAATTCCATTGTGTATATATACCACATTTTCTTGATCCATTCATCTACTGAGGGGCATCTGGGTTGGTTCCATATCTTAGCTATGGTAAATAATGCTGCAATAAACATTGTTGTGCTGGTAGCTTTAGTGTGGTCTTGTTTGTATACATTTGGGTAAATGCCCAAAAGTGGGATTGCTGGATCATAGGGGAGGTCTATGTGAAGTCTTTTGAGGAACCTCCATATTGCTTTCCAAAGTGGTTGAACAAGTTTACATTCCCACCAACAATGAAGTAAGGTTCCTTTCTGTCCACATCTCCTCCAGCATCTGTTGTTGTTAGAGTTCTTGATTTTTGCTCTTCTAACTGGAGTGAGGTGATATCTCAATGTTGTTTTGATTTGCATTTCTTTTATGGCTAGGGATGTTGAACATTTCTTCATGTGTCTATTGGCCATCCTTCTTTCTTCTTCAGAGAAGCTTCTCTTTAAGTCTTTCGACCACTTATTTATTGGGCAGTTGTTTCTTTCAAGAATGACAAACATATGCTTGGTGATAGAAAACATGCTGTGTCAGTAAATAATCAAAGAGATGGTTGAAACTTGGACATGCAGATTGCAAATACTCTATCAAGCCCGGCTTCCCTGTGGCTCTTGCCTGTATTCCTATCTACATAGCAGGCTGAGATCTGAGGATCACAAATCAAAGTCAGCCCAGACAGGAAATCCCATGGGATGCTTATCTACATTTAACCACCAGAAAACTGGAAATGGTGCTTTGGCTCAAGTGGTAGAGCATTAGCCTTGAGCAGAAGACCTCAGGTACAGCACCCAGACCCTGAGTTCAAGCCCCACAATCAAACAAAAAAAAGAGAGAGAGGAGATATCCACCAATATTGGGAGACTATTTTCAACAAAATCACCAGGAGATGAATGCATTATCACATTAAGAAAAAAAATAATCTGCAAGAATATTTTCTCTCAGCTGTCAAAATTTATTATCATGTTTATTGCCAAGGTGATATACATAGGCATTACAGTTATATAAGTAAAGTAATACGTACATTTCTTGTCAAACTTGTTACCCTCTCCCGCATTTTTCTCCCACTTTTCCTCCCCCCCTCACATTATTTTCTATTCGATCGCTCATACATGGAACAGTAAAGTTATGTTCTTTGTCAAAATTTAAGGAAGACAGACAAGATTTGTTAAGCTTTTGATAATTTATATAAATATGTGCCTGTGAGGTATAAGAACATAGCAAAAGTCATGTCTTCCCAACTTTATTTCTTTTTTTTTACATGTCCATTTATTTTTTTAATTTAATTTTATTTTATTTGAGAACATACTGTACAGAGGGGTTACAATTACATTGGCAGGATAATGCATACTTTTCTTACCAAGCATTGCAGCCTCCTCCTTTGTTTACCCTTCACCTCCCTTCCCAGCCTCCCCCCTTCCCCCCACCCAATCATACCGCCCTCTCCCCCCCACACTGACATTGTAAAGCTTGATTTGACATGACATTTTGTAATTCTCCTTGTTGCAACAGGTCCACCTGAATCCTTAAACTACTTGTTTGTCCCCATCTCCTCCACATGTTATACTGACATCAAATAAAGTGAAAGCGGGGGTTACACTGTGGGGGAGGGACATACAAAGCAACAAAGAAATAATCTTATAAATGAGTTAGAAACACATGCATGAAAGAAACGAAAACATTAAAATACATATTTAAGGGTTCGTTTTCCTAACATCACTTTATCTGACCTTTTCCGCTTGACTCATACCTATACTAGATATTGCAAAGAAGGGAAACCATGGGACCTATGTTTCTTTGGGCCTGGCTTACTTCACTTAATATAATTTTTTCCAAGCCTTTCCATTTCCTAACAAATGGGGAAATGTCATTCTTTCTGATGGAGGCATAGAGTTTGTGTTTAAGAAGTCATTTTGTACATAGAAAGTGACAGTCCTCTAGTGTAAAGCTTTCCTTTATTTTTATGAATAGCTATGCTTCTTGCCTTGAAATTTGGAGACTGGAAGAACCCCATGAATGATAATGATAATAGTCCTAATTTTATTGGAAGGGTCAAATAATTTTGCTCAAGATAATTTTCTAAAGATAAAAGTTTTATCATATAATTTTAAAAATTACTTGGATGGTTTAATAAATGCATATCAACAAAAAATGGTACATTTTCAAAACTGAGTTAACTACTCAGGAGGTAGAGATTGGGAGAGTCAATGATTGAGGTAAGTTCTGGTCAAAATTGGTTAGGCTCTTATTTCAAAGTAAAAGATGGGTATAATTGTAAACACATGTTATCATGAACCTTAGGCTAGGACAGCCAGAAAGCATGAGACCCTATCTGAAAAATAACTAGAAACAAAGGGCTTGATGTGTGGTTCAACTGGTTTAGGTATTAACTAGCAAGCACAAGGGTTTGAATTCATACCCAGTACTACCAAAATAATGAAGCTAAATGTTAATTAGATTCACTAGTATATTTTCTTAGATGTTTTCTTCAACATATTATATAATAAATATTATATGTAATATGTAGGGATTATGAACCAATAGATACACCGCTTTTTAAAATGAGCTTTCTGACACAAATGACTTCTCTTTTAGCATTATTTATGAAATCTGTGTAAAGTGACCTTTCTTCCCAAATGTCAATGATGAACAAAAGAACATTGGTCTCACACGAAGTAGGCTTAATTTTATGTATTTTGCTATTTTCCCAATGTTACTAGAACCAGGATAAACACCACATTTTACAGCATTAGGCAGCTAATTTATAGTGGAGGGCAGGCACAGACTTGATCTCCAGAGAGCAAAATTTTATATTTCCATTTCAGTGAGACTGCCTAACACAGTAATAGCAGGCCAAGAAACCTTAAATATAAGTTAAGCTAACATGGTCCTTTACCTTATAGAACTTAAGTACCCTCTGGAGTCCTCCAGAATATGCCAAGTGATTTTTTAAAACTTAATCATCCTAAATGTCAGATAAAGGTGCCTTTGCTGTCATTCTTTAAAAGCGGGGCAAAAATCCCAAGTGTGCCTATCAATTATAGAGAAAACTTCTTCTTAATACTTGTATTAAATAAACAAGTCTTTCCAATCACCATTTGTTTTACTAGCCACTGTAAATAATAATATACAAGGTTGGTGCAAAGCAAACTCAAGACAAAGAGTTGTTTTTTTTTTTAAGGAAAAGATATAAAGATGTTTATAGCAAAAAAAAATCTTCCTCCTGTATTTTATCAAGACTGAAAAGCCTGACAGATTTGGAAATCATCAATAATCAAAGAAATTACTGTAAAAAGTTTTTTCTTTTAGTAAAATTATAGTGATATTTAAATGTTTCCTATCTCTTCTGCAGTAAGAAAAATACCCATTCACTACAAATTTTCTTGTTTTTAATAAGTTTTTTATTGTGAAAATACTGTGCAGAGAGGTTACAGTTACATGAATAAGGTCATGAGTACATTTCCAATCAAGTACTATTGCCCCCTCCTTTGTTTTTACCCTATCCTTTCTTCCCTCCCACCTCCACAATGACACAACTTCCAATCCCCACCCCCACCGCCTAAATTGTAAAGTTCGTTTTTCCACATAGTGTCTTGTACAACTCATGGTTACAATGGGTCAAACTATATCCGTATTTAAACATTTTGTTTTTTTTCCCTTCCCCTCTCCAAGCTAGAGAAGTGTATGTACAAGATGCAGGGCACCTACATCAAATACAGTGAAAACAGGGGTTAAACCCTGGGGGACTAACATACAAAGTAACCAAAGAATCATATGGTACATTATAAATACTTTAGGAACAATAGCAAGCAAGAAAAAAATTACTGGTGTCCCTATCTTGGGGTTCATTTTGTTCAAAATTTTCATAAGAATTAATGTGATAGCACATTTAAAACAATTTCAAAATATAAATCAGTGGTCCGATATAAACATTGTTTAGCATGATTATTTATTAAATATCTGTTTACTTTTAACTCATAATTTTCTTTTCACTTTTTTCTTTCATATATATATATATATACATATATATATACATATATATATATATGTATATATATATATATATATGGTGGCTGGGGGTTCTAGAATACATATGTATATAGATAGATAGATATGTATAGATATAGATATATATTGGTTAGGAGTTCTAGAATAAGAATTTAGAGTATCACATAGGTGAATCATAGCGTGAGCCAAAGCAATATTTTCTCACTTGCAATATTTTTTCCTCCCTATTTTGTTTTTCTCTTTCTCTGTTTTATTTATATTTTTTTTATTTTCCTCAGGCAGTGAAGGTCTTCCTGTGTAGAGTAGACTGCCATGAACTCACAAACCTGCCTCTGCCTTCTGAGGTCTGAAATTACAGGTGGGTACAATAATCCCCATTTATGACCAGCTTTGTGGGGTTTTTTTGATCCTTTATTGAAACAGGAAAAATTAACAGTGACTCAGGAAAACCCAACAGTGAAATGCTATTTCTTTTTATGTTTTTTATTGAAAAAATATTTTACAGAGGGGTTACAGTTACACGAGTAGGGTGATGAGTACATTTCCTATCGAACATTGTTACCTCCTCCTTTGTTTTCCTCTACCATCTCTTCCCGCCCCACCTCCCCACCTCCCCACCTCCCACCTCCCCCTCCAAGTTGTAAAGTTCCTTTACTGCAGAGTGTCTTTACATCTCATTGTTTCAATGGATCATCTTGTATCCTTGTTTTCCCTTATTTGTAATCAATCCTATAAGTCGAGGACTAGCAGAAAAGCTCAAAAGCTATGTATATATGACCATATAAGATGATGTTAAGTGAAATGAACCCCAAGATAAGAACACAACTTGTTTTTTCTTTCTTGCTATTGTTTTTAATATATCTACAATGTATTATGTGATTTTTCTGTTTCTCTTGTATGTTCTTCACCCATGGTAAAATCCCTGTTTTTACTGTATTTGATATCGGTGCCCTGCATCGTGAATGTTATTTCAAATGGATACAGAAATAATGTGAGTTAGATGAACCTTCTTTGAAATCACAGTGGCAATAATGAGCCTCATGTCTGCCTTCTGCACAGAGGCATAGACTTTCTATGACAGTCTCTCTTGACTCTCACTCCTCACCACTGATTCAGAAAGGTGAGCAATTTGAGATGTGCATAATGTTTGAAAATGTCTTCAGGATAATATCATATAGTGTGAAAAAGCCATAGTGCATTTTTAAGAATGTCAAGAAGTCACAAAATAAGTATCAGAAAATACATTTTTAAATGTTATTGTTTATTGAACAATAGGAGTTTAGAGGAGACAGAAGAATCAAGGATAGTGAATAAGGGAGGTTAATCTGACTAAATTTAATCTCTAAATATGTAAAATACCATGGTGAAAGTACTTTGTACAATTAATATACATTAAAATGAATTTGGGGGTAACAATGTTCAACATACCTGACAAATGTGACTGAAACCCTTCGGTCCATCACCCTAACAACAACATTAAACTAAAAAATGAAATGAAAAAAAAAAAAAAAAAAAAGAAAAGTAAAACATTCTCTATTGAGGGAAGGCTGGCACAGAAGGAGGAGAAAACCTAGAGATATGGTGGAGGATGAAAATGCATATATGTACTTTATATGCCTATATAAAAACAGAACATTGTAAGGTGCAGAAGTCTTTGAAGAAGAATCAGAACCCTAGAAGTGATAGGTCAATTATGGTAAATTGTATACATGACTCGAACTATCATTATGAAACAATAAAAAGCAAACATTTTAAAATATTATTAAAATAGAATACACACAGACACACACACACACACACACACAAACACATCTTTTATTTCTGTGTGCACATAATCTCTGCATTGAGAAATCATCAAATCTTCCCCTTTGGGTCCAGGTGTTGTTAGATGATGAAGGAAATATTTTCACAACCGATGTTACAATGCTATTTTCTAAAGTGGCACAATAGAAGAAAGTGGGAAAAATGACATGGCATGAATCCAGCTCTCATTTCATAATTTCCAAACAGCTTCTGCAACTGGCACTCCAAATAATTTGTTGCTACTGTAGAGAAGGTTGATTGCATTGGAATGTAGCATGCCTTCTTGCTCAATCATTTCTTGGCAAAGTAGATTTAATGTTTGCAGCAAGTTTTGAAAACAAATGCAAAAATTTTCAGCGTGTCAGTGTTGTGGAAATACAGGGGAAAAGGAGGGTGTGTGTGTGTGTGTGTGTGTGTGTGTATGAGTGTGTGCATTTCAAGTTTATAAGATACAAGCTGGGTGCTGGTGGCTCACGCCTGTAATCCTAGCTACTCAGGAGGCTGAGATCTGAGGATCGAGGTTTAAAGCCAACCAGGGCAGGAGAGACTGTGAGACTCCTATCTCCAATAAACCACCAGAAAACCGGAAGTGGCACTGTAGCTCAAGTTGTAGAGTGCTAGCCTTGAGCTGGAGAGCTGAGGGACAGCACCCAGGCCCAGAGTTCAAGCCCCACGACTGAACAACAACAACAACAAAAGATACAATGACAGTGTATTATATATTTCAATTCTAGACTACATATATCAAACAAATGATGAAAGAAGATGGATTTCTTTGTTGTTTTCAGTTTTTTTCTTGTAGATTTGTGGAAGAAGGTAATAACACGTGAAATTAGGTCTTTAATTCTCATTTGGCTTTGTCTAGCACTTTAGCACTTGAATCATGGCTCCATTTCTGGCTTTTTGCTGGTTCATTGGAGATTAAAGTCTTACACACTTTCCTAGATGTTCTGGTTTTGAACCATGATCCTCAGAAGTCAGCCTCCAGAATAGACTGGGATCATGGGACTGTACCAGCAAGATTTGCAGAAATATTTGCCTTAAATTGAACTTTACACAATACCTCCTGGTATAAAAATATCACCTAATTTCCAATAAATATGAATCATTAGCATGAAGAAGTAAAATTCAGGGCTGGGAAGGTGGCTCAGTGGTAGAGTGCTTGCCTTGCATGCATGAGGCCCTGGGTTCAATTCCTCATCAACACATAAGCAGAAAAAGCCAAAGTGATGCTGTGGCTCAAGTGGTAGAGCCCTAGCATTGAGCTAAAGAGCTGAAGCACAGTGCCCAGGCCAAAAGTTAAGGCGTCACGACCGGAAAAAAAAAAAAGAAGAAGATGTAAAATTCAACGAGGTAAATAATAGGAGATGGTCATGTAGTCAATTTGTTAAAAAATATTTAAAATTAAATTTTATTAAAAACTATAGGAGATATTTATTCATATACAATCATTTCCATATGTGTGTATATATATATATATTCTGATGTTATTGTTTTTGAACAACATAATTATCTACTTTTTTCACAGAACCCTTCTAGAATTAATTGGCAAATTACAAACTACACTCTAAAAGTAAAAATATCGGACTGGGAAGGTGGCTCAGTGGTAGAGCGCTTGCCTTGCATGCTCAAGGCCCTGGGTTCGATTCCTCAGCACCACATAAGCAAAAAGAAAAAAAAACGGAAGTGGCGCTATGGCTCAAGTGGTAGAGCGCTAGCCTTGAGCTGAAGAGCTAAGGGACTGTGCCCAGGCTCAAGTTCATGACCGGACCCAGAAAAAATTAAAAAAAAAAAATAAAAGTAAAAATATGTCATGTAGCTGAAACATAGTTTGAGTAATGGATGAATGGAAAAGTATAAGGCTGACATATATAGTCATAATAATAAAAACATATGTGAAAAGCGAGTGGCAGACTTGATGGTACTGGGGAAGGGAAGACAGGGTAGATGTGGAATAAGAATGGAAGATGTGACACTGATAGAAAGTTCTAAACGCACACAGAGACTATATATAGAGAGATATTGTAAATTATATAATATATTATATAATATATAATATATATTGTATATAATATATATAATAAATTGCAGGAGGCTGGGATCTGAAGATCAAGGTTTGAAGACAACCTAGGCAGCAAAGTCAATGAAAATATTACCTCCAATCACCCACCGAAAAGCCAGAGGTAAAGTGATGCTAAAGTGACAAGCGTCATCTTGAGAGGAAAAGCTAAGGGACAGTGCCCACGGCACTGTCTCAGTACTGGTGTGTGTGTGTGTGTGTGTGTGTGTGTGTGTGTGTGTGTGTGTGTATGCATGCACACACATTTGCACACACAAATGGGCACACACAATGTTCAGAAAACATTCATCTTTAGACTTCTTTTTTTCTACCATCTTCTAAATTAAGTGAAACTTTCCTATGTCTTGTCACTCTGTTCTATCTTCACTTTCCTTTTATTTCTACATAAAATATTGGTTTATTTATTGTTTTGTATTATTTTTCATTTGTTGATTCTAGCAATTCAATATGCAATTTTACATATAAAACAAATACAAACATTTATGTATTATGAGTAAACATATTTCTTCACTTTTATTAAAATTGTGGTGGAGAGCACTCTGTACTATAAATTTTAGAATATTTTAACATATTCTATTAGCTCTTTTACAAAAGTATTTGTGTTCTCAGTTTCAAAACTGGAGAGAGGAGTGGAACTATAGTTTAAAATAGTAGCATTAACTTTAGTAGGAAGATGTACATAATAAAAATCAAAATTTAAATCCTTGAAATAAAAGGTAGAAAGAGCGATAGAATTCATTAATGAATGTAATAATTTGTTTAAAAATATAAAAGCAACAAATCTTTGGCTAATCTAGAAAAAAGCAGAAAAGATTCATAAGATAAAAGCAGAAAGTGAGGAGCACTGTGATAGTATAATCATGCAAAGAATCATATGAGAGTAATTTTTAAAATTAAGAACTTTTGGGGTTTTTTGTTTAATTTTGCCAGTTCTGATGCTCAATGCCAGCATTCTACTACTTGAGTCACAGCTCCACTTGGCTTTATTGTGGTTAATTTGAGATAAAAATTTCACTTATTTTCCTGCCCAAGATAGATTCTAATAATGATCATCTAATGGCAGCTGAATGAGTAGGTAGGATTACAGGCAGGAGCCAACTGCATCTAGCAAAAGCCAACATTAAAAAATCCTATTTGTTATTATTAAGTAGTTGTCCATAAGGGATATCAATTCCAGAAATTAAGTTATGAGTATAATTCATCTTGGTTAATGTCACTACTCTTCTAAAATAAAATGAATTGAAAAGAATATGTAAAAGCTCATTTTACAAGACCAGTATTAACCAAATACCAAAGCCATTCAAACAAGAGACAGATGAATATCCTGGATATTAAAAAAAAAAAAAACAGGAAAACCTCAGCAAAATACTAACAAAATAAGTGTCACAATACAGTAGAAGCAGGTCATTCAATATGGTCAACCTAGATTTGTCAGAGATGCGGGCAAGTTCAATAGACACAAAGAAGTGTTATAAACTCCAAGTTGAGAGTGAAGGACAAAAAACACATAGTTGTCACAACAGAGAAAAAGCATTGGACAAAAATCATCATATTTTCATGATAATATCTCAAAAATAGATATAAAGGGAATACAGTTCAATGAGAAAAAGTCCATATTGGACAAGGTGAGAGCTAACTTAAGGAGGCTGAAAGCTTTTTCATTAAGTTTCTTTTCTTTTCTCTTCTCTTCTTTTCTTTTTTTCTGAGAACAGGAACAAGATAAAGATCTCCACTGATGTAGCTTCAATTCAACATAATACTGGTTGTCCTACCTTAGGCTTTAAGTCAGGAGAAAATAAATAAAAATAAACAAAAATCAAGCTATAAAATAAATTTTTGACAATAACAAAAGAACTGTTTAATATAGAGCTGAGAGGATGAAATAAGCATATCTTTAATCATTGGTTATTTGTGTTTTGATCTCATCACTATTAAAATTTTAAGGTGAGAAACACTGAGCACTGTGGTATATATAATGCACTCTAGAAGTTGAGGCAGGAAGATACAAAGTCTAAAGTCAGCCTTGGCCTTGGACCAACAACAGTGTTACTAACATTACAATTATTTCCATAATTTTTTTTTAGAGGGGCTTCCTTTCTTTTTTTTTTTAATTTAATTTAATTTAATTTGAGAACATACTGTACAGAGGGGCTACATTTACATGGGCAGGATAATGCATACATTTCTTACCAAGCATTGCAGCCTCCTCTTGGTTTACACTTCACCTCCCTTCCCAGCCTCTCCCCTCCCCCCACCCAATTATACCCCCCCTCCCCCCCCACACCGACATTGTAAAGTTGGTTTTGACATGACATTTTGTACTTCTCATTGTTGCAACAGGTCCACCTGAATCCTTAAACGACTTGTTTGTCCCCATCTCCTCCACATGTTATACTGACATCAAATATAGTGAAAGCGGGGGTTACACTGTGGGGGAGGGACATACAAAGCAACAAAGAAATAATCTTATAAATGCATTAGAAACACATGTATGAAAGAAACGAAAACATTAAAATACATATTTAAGGGTTCATTTTCCTAACATCACATTATCTGAGTTTTTCCGCTTGACTCATACCTATACTAGATATTGCAAATAAGGGAAACCATGGGACCTATGCTTCTTTGGGCCTGGCTTACTTCACTTAATATAATTTTTTCCAAACCTTTCCATTTCCTAACAAATGGGGAAATGTCATTCTTTCTGATGGAGGCATAGAATTCCATTGTGTATATATACCACATTTTCTTGATCCATTCATCTACTGAGGGGCATCTGGGTTGGTTCCATATCTTAGCTATGGTAAATAATGCTGCAATAAACATAGTTGTGCTGGTAGGTTTAGTGTGGTCTTGTTTGTAAACATTTGGGTAAATGCCCAAAGTGGGATTGCTGGATCATAGGGGAGATCTATGTGAAGTCTTTTGAGGACCCTCCATACTGCTTTCTAAAGTGGTTGAACAAATTTACATTCCCACCAACAATGAAGTAAGGTTCCTTTCTGTCCACATCCCCTCCAGCATCTGTTGTTGTAAGAGTTCTTGATTTTTGCTGTTCTAACTGGAGTGAGGTGATATCTCAACGTTGTTTTGATTTGCATTTCTTTTATGGCTAGGAATGTTGAACATTTCTTCATGTGTCTATTGGCAATCCTTCTTTCTTCTTCAGAGAAGCTTCTCTTTAAGTCTTTCGCCCACTTATTTATTGGGCAGTTGTTTCTTTGAGGATTTGTTGTTGGGTGGTTTAATTTTCTGAGGTCCAAGTATATTTTAGATATGAGACCCTTGTCCGTTGTATGGCTAGTAAAGATCTTCGCCCAATCGGGGGGCTTTCTATTGATCTTGCTAGCTATGTCATTTGCCCTGCAGAAGCTCTGCAACTTTATGCAATCCCATTTGTCCAACCTTTCTTTGATTTGTTGTGCTTCCGGGTCTCTATTCAGAAAATTTCGGCCTGAGCCAAGGAGACCTAGGGTATCTCATATTCCATCCTGTAATGTTTTCAGAGTGTCTGCTTTGAGTTCAAGATCTTTGATTCATCTGGAGTTGATTCTGGTGCAGGGTGATATATAAGGATCTAGTTTTAGTTTTCTACATGTAGTTAACCAATTTTGCCAGCACCATTTACTGAAGAGGCTGTCTTTCTTCCATTCTATTGTTTTAGCTTCCTTATCGAAGATTAGATGGCTATAGGTCTGTAAGTTCATTTCTGGGTTTTCAATTCTATTCCATTGGTCCTGAGGTCGGTTCTTATGCCAACACCAAGCTGTTTTGATTACTATGGCTTTATAGTACAGTTTGAAATTTGGGATTGATTTTCCTCCAGCAGTGTTCTTTCCCTTGAGGAGCGTTTTTGCTATTCGGGGTCTTTTATTGTTGATATGAAATTTTGGATTTGCTCTTCTATTTCCTTGAAGAATGAGGGTGGAATTTTGATAGGTATTGCGTTGAATTTGTAGATAGCCTTGGGAAGTATTGCCATTTTCACGATGTTAATCTTGCCAATCCAGGAGCATGGGAGGTTTAGCCATTTTTTAAGTTCTGTGTTGATTTCCTTTCTCAAGATTTTAAAGTTTTCATCATAGAGGTCCTTCACTTCTTTGGTTAAGTTAATTCCTAGGTATTTTATTTTTTGTGGGGCTATTACAAATGGAGTTGCTTTCCTAATTTCAGCCACACTTTTCTCATTGTTGGCATATAGAAAAGCCATTGATTTTGGGGGTTAATTTTATGACCTGCTACTTTGCCAAAGTTTTGAATCAGCTTGAGTAATTTGGGAGTGTAGTTTATGGGATTCTTTAAATACAAGATCATGTCATCTGCAAAGAGGGAGAGTTTTATTTCTTATTTCCCCATTTGGATCCCCTTTATGTCTGCATCTTGACTTATTGCTGTACCTAGGCATTCTAATACTAGATTGAAGAGAATTGGAGAGAGTGGATATCCTTGTCTTGTTCCTGAGTTAAGAGGAAATGGCTTTAGTTTTTCACCATTGAGTATAATGCTGGCTGTAGGTTTGTCATATACAGCCTTTATTTTATTGAGGAATGATCCATGGATTCGTAATTTTTCCAAAACCTTCATCATAAAGGGGTGTTGGATCTTGTCGAATGCTATTTCTGCATCTATTGAGATAACCAAGTGGTTCTTATTCTTGCTCCTGTTGATGTGATGAATAATATTAATTGATTTGCGTATATTAAACCAGCTTTGCATCCCTGAAATGAATCCTGTTTGATCATGGTCTTTGATTTTTTGGATGAATTGTTGAAGTCGATTGGCCAAAATTTTGTTGAGAAGTTTTACATCAATGTTCATCAAAGAAATGGGTCTATAGTTCCTTTCTTTGATGTGTCCCTGCCTGGTTTTGGGATGAGGGTTATGATGGCTTCATAGAATGTGTTCGGTAGTGAGCTTTCTCTTTCAATTTCATTGAAGAGTTGGAGGAGAATTGGTGTGAGCTCTCCTTTGAAGGCCTTGTAAAATTCCGCTGTAAAATCATCTGGTCCTGGACTTTTCTTAGCTGGGAGGTCTCTTATTGCTGTTTCTATTTCAATGCTTGATATGGGCCTGTCAAGCTGGTTTAACTCATCTTGGTTTAGTTTTGGCATGTCAATATTTGCTAGGAAAAGGTCCATTTCTTCCAAGTTGTCAAACTTATTAGCATAAAGTTTTGAGAAGTATTCCCTTATAATGTTCTGAATCTTGGTTGTTTCCGTGGTGATGTTTCCATTCTCATCTCTGAGTTTATTAATTTGGGTGTGTTCTCTCCTTTTTCTGATAAGGTTTGCTAAGGGTCTGTCAATTTTTTTAAGTTTTTCGAAGAACCAACTCTTTGTTTTGTTGATTCTTTCTATAGTTTTTTTTGGATTCTAATTCATTTAATTCTGATTTAATTTTGATTATTTCTTTCCAGCTACTGGATTGGGGTTTATCTTGCTGCTCTTTTTCAAGGAGGTTTAGATGTGTCATTAAATTGTTAGTTTCCGATCTCTCCAATTTGTTGATGTAGGAGCTCATAGCTATAAACTTGCCTCTGAGTACTGCCTTTGCTGTGTCCCAGAGGAGCTGGTAATTTGTGTGTTCATTTTTGTTGAATAGCATGAACATTTGAATTTCCTTTTTAATCTGTTCCATGACCCACTCATGATTCAACAGTGTGTTGTTCAGTCTCCATTTGATACCGGACTTTGGTGGCTTTTGGTCTTGAGTTCTAATTTTATTCCCTTGTGGTCAGAGAGAATCCAAGGTATAACTTCAATGTTTCTGAATTTAGACAAGTTTGCTTTGTGGCCTAAAATGTGGTCTATTTTAGAAAACGTTCCATGTGCTGCTGAGAAGAACGTGTATTCCAATGCTGCTGGGTGAAATGTTCGGTAAATGTCTGTTAAGTCTAGTTGATCTATGCAGCTGTTTAGATCTGCGGTTTCTCTGTTGAGTTTTTGCCGAGTTGATCTGTCTAGTGTGGAGAGTGGTGTGTTAAAATCCCCAACAATTAATGTCTTTGGATCTATATGGGATTTGAGGGAAAGTAGTGTTTCTTTGTTAAATTTGGGTGCTCCATTGTTTGGCGAATAGATATTTAGAATTGTAATATCCTCCTGAAGGAGAGATCCTTTAATTAGTATGTAGCGACCTTCTTTATCTCTTCTCACGAATTTTAATTTTAAGTCTATTTTATCTGATATTAGGATTGCAACTCCCTCCTGTTTATGAGGGCCTTTTGCTTCGTAGATTTTTTTCCAGCCTTTAACATTGAAAATGTGTTTGTTTTTACGGGCAAGATGTGAATCCTGCAGGCAGCAGATAGAAGGGTCTTGTTTTTTAATCCAACTAGACAGTCTATGTTGCTTAATTGGAGAGTTCAGTCCGTTAACGTTAAGAGATAGGACTGAGAGGTATTTGGGAGTTCCTGCCATGTTAACCACCTTCTTGGGAGCTGTGAAAACAGGGTTCTTCCTAAAGTTCTTGGATTCTCAGTTTGGGTGCAGTTTCTTGGCCTTTGTTGCGGTTTTCTTGGTTTTCTATGTGTAGGACATCTTTAAGAATCTTTTGTAGGGCTGGTTTGGTGGAGATGTATTTTTTCAATTTTTCTTTGCTATGGAAGGTTTTTATTTGGCCTTCAGTTATGAAGGAGAGTTTAGCTGGGTACAGTATTCTTGGTTGATAGTTGTTTGTTTTTAGGGCATGGCATACGTCATTCCAGGCTCTTCTTGCTTTGATTGTCTCTGCTGAGAAATCTGAGGTAATTCCAATTGGTTTCCCTTTATAGGTGATTACCCTTTTCTCCTTGACAGCTTTAAGGATCTTTTCCTTGGTCTGGGTTGATCCTGTGTGGATTATAATGTGATGGTGGGATGTCCTATTCTGGTCTTGTCTATTTGGGGTTCTAAATGCTTCTTGTATCTGAATAGGCCTATCTTTTTGTATGTTTGGGAAGTTCTCTGCTAGGATCCTGTTAAACAAATTTCCTAGACCATTAACTTCTGTTTCTAGGTGCTCCTCTACAACCATTATCCTTAGATTGGGCCTTCTGATGGTGTCTTCCAGGTGTTGGATAGACCTATCATATTTCTTGGACTTGTCTTGGATGGTTGTATGTTCTTTCTCTATAATATCTAGGCTGTCTTCCATCCCTGAGATTCGATCTTCTGCATGGTCTAACCTGCTGTCAAGACTCTCTACTTTGTTTTCTATCTCTTTTCCTTCTAATTGGTCAGCTTTGATGGCTTCAAGTTCTTTGTTGAAGCTCTGTTTTAGGTCTTGTATGAATTTCTTTACTTCCTTAATTTGGTGTTCTCTGTTTGTTCTCAAATCACTTAGTTGATTGGTTATGGTTTCTTTGGACTCCCATTCCTTCTGTTGGGTTCCATTCAGCATTCCCTTTGTGGTCTCCCTGACTTCCTTCAGCTCTTTGTTAATGGATTCCATGAATGCCTTCAGTGATCTTTGTGTATTCTCTACCTGGTCTCTCAATTCCTGAATTACTCTTTGATTAGCTTCCTCCCGTTTGTGGGTTTCCTGCATTTCCCTTTCTTCCCGTTCGTGGGATTCCTGCAGTTCTCTTTGAGTGTTCTCTGCCTGTTCACGCCATTCCTCCCTTTCTCTTTGAGTATTCTCAAGTTGTTCACGCAAATCCTGTATCAGTTTTTGAGTAGCTTCCTCACGCTTATGATATTCCTGTGTAAACTTCTGGGATGCCTCCTCTCTCTCCCTATCAATCTCATACAGAGTCCTTTGTACATTGTCAAAGTTCTCATTTATCATGTTTGCTATTAGTGTTTGTAGAGCTATTTGGGAACTCTCCTCTGGATTATTCTTTATCTGTTCTGTCCCCTGATTATCAAGATTGGGAATTGAGATACCCGAATTTGCCATTTTTCTTGTGTTTTTCCGGCTTACTCGGCCCATTTGAGATGAAGATTGCAACAGTTTTGTGCTAGAACACTATCTTAAGGCAACCATCAACCAAAGTTTGCGTTTGTACAGTCAATAGTCTACAGATACAATCTAGTTCAACAGATACATCTATTCAACATCAAACAACTATATGTTAAAGGACTTCGAACTGCAGAAAAGAATTTGGAAAACCAGAAATTATTAGGATTAGGGAGAGATGTGGGTAAAAAATAGGAATAGATTGGTGTGGGGAGGCACAGGGAGAGTTAAATATGTCCTAATCACAATGCAGGAAATGGGTTGGGTAGGATGCAAGTAGAGAGAGAGAGAGAAAAAGAAGAGACGGAAAGGGGAATGAAGAGAGACCAGAAAAAAACATAGAAACGTAAAAATTAATGTTATTATAGAGGTTAAAAGACCGTCTATTTAGAGAGGAATGTGAATATGTTCCGAGAAGGGGAGGGACATAGAGGAGATGTGAAAAACTTTAAGGATGGGAAAGGGAGAAGAAAAGATCAGAAGTTCAGTAGAGCTAGACAAAAAACAAAAAGATAATTAAGAAAGAAAGAAAAAGAGAAAGAAGACAAGAAAAGAAAGGAAAACGCTCATTCACATATTCCTAAAATAAAAATTATAAGATGAGAAAAAAAAAGTTACTGGACAACAATTATTTTTTCAGAAGAGGCAAAAATTAAAGATTAATAAAAGTTTTAGAAGGGAAAAAATTTATATATATATATATATATATATATATATATATATATGGTAACAAAAAACAAAAAACAAGCAAAAAAAAGAAAAGAAGAAGAAGAAAAAAAAAGAAAAAGAGAAAAAGAAATAAAAGTCTTTTCATTTTTTGGGGGGCGGTGAGGAGTGGGAAGAATCCTGTATCTCCCTTTTGTCTGTAACCAGTCTCTTGTTGGAGTCTCTGGTCAGCTTGAGGTCCTGTGGCTTGATTGGTTTCTTAAGTCGGTTGGTTGGAAGAGGCAGAAAAATGCTCTGCTTTACCCAAGATTTTGAGATCCCCCTCCCAGATTAGTTTTCTGGGAGGGTGATCTGCTTTGAGAATCACAAAAGAGGGGGATGTGGTGATGAGGCTAGGTTCTGGGTAGAGTTGAGGCCTTTCAACAAACAGTAGCTTTTCTCTGGGGCTATTTTGTGATAAAGCTCACAGCGCCCAGCCTGGAGCCATTCTCTGGGTTTCTGTTGTTCAATTGATTGTGGTGGCTGCTACAGGGAGGGGCAGCCTGTGGCTCTGGTTACCCAGTGAGGCAGGGCACTCCAATGGCTGGCGCCTGAGCTGGGTGACTTTTCCCTGGATGGAGCTGAGTCTGGCAGGTCACTTCGCCATTAAGTTCTTGTGACCTGCTAAATGACTCGTTTTATTCCAAGGCCTGAGCTGGAGCTAGCAGCTCCTCCGAGCTTTGTCGGTATCCAAGATGGAGATCACCGGTGTTGGGGGGGGGAGGGATGGCCTTCCCTCCTCTGCTCCCTGAGAAGGAGAGGACTTTGGGCTTGTACTCACGCCGAGTCTTGGATCCTGGGTCGTCTCTGGTCTGCAAACAGCAGGATGAAGATGTCCGCTCCTTGTCGTTTCTTGTTGGTGTTGAGTAGAATCCGCTCGTCCGCTGCATCTGGCTCCTTCGTCCTGGATTCTCTGTGTCTCAGGTATGACACCGCGGCGGTGGTCGCCGCTACGACCCTGCCGCCGCAGCGGCAGCTGATGTGTTTCCTTGGCTTCCCCTCTCTTGTCTAACTCTCTGTCCTGTGATGGCACACTTGGTGTGATTCTCTGGCTTAGGACTGTTCACTGGAACTCTAAAACTGCTTTCTATGCGAGAGCTTGTTCAGATTCCAGCTTCTCCTCTGCCATCTTCCCGGAACTCCTTATTTCCATAATTTATAATATGTGTAGTATGCCATTTTGTTTTAGATCACTAAGAATATTAGAGCATAACTGTATTTATTATAAATGTGTATATCTTTTGACCCTAAAACAAAACTTTCTGCCTTAGTCTTTTAAAATAATATAAAATTGTAAAGTATATATATAGAAGTGTTATTGTTGCTAATGTTTTATCATCCTCCTCCTCCTCCTCCTCCTCATCATCATCATTATCATCATCATTTTGGTAATTTTGAGACAGAAATTTGTTATGTAGTGTAAGCTGACATCATTATAATTCTCATGTCTTAGCATCTTGTATAAAAGTTTATGTACCATCATGCTCCAATTTTAAACAATTGTAATGATAAATTATAGATATTATAGATGTATAATACTTAATAATTTATTGAAATTATAATTATTCTCCTAAAATTACATTAAAGGATCTGATAAGGAATATTCTTTCAAAGCATTATATATATATATATATATATATATATATATATATATATATATATATATATATATATATATATATATATATATATATATGTATATATATATGGGCCCATATATAGGCCCATATATAGGCCCATATGTCTTGAAAAATACTTTTTTCTGGGTCTTTAATTTTAAGAAATATGAATTTGGGTTTCAATTTTCTTTTGGAGACAACAAGCATCCAACTATAGTACCTATTTCACAGTTGCACTCAATATACCTACTAGACTCAATCTGCCCACACATCCCTATTTCACCTCTAACCACAGCGCCCTCTTCCTGACATTCTTGTCCACTGAGGATGTATCCTCTTCTTCCTGCTAGTATTCTATTCAGTTGAATAAACACTTTATTCAGTTAACTCAAATGTGTAAGCACTTGCAAAAGTAAAACGTAGAGAAAGGAATAAAAAAATCAGTTATTTAGATACTTATAATCAGAACTTTGTCTCTTAAAACTAAAAAATATTTTATATTAAGTATAAACTCATGAGTCACAATTAAAGTCTGTATCAATTGTATGTTGTAAAAATACACATATTATAGAATTCATAAGATGTGTGTAAACTTTTCCTGCATACTATTCAATAATATATATTGATAAACCTAAAAATCTATGATGGTTTTCATTTTTGTTGTAATGCATGAATGAATTCAGGAATATTTTGCTTGTTCAAGTTATAAATAAATCATTTGGTTTTATCATCATGTCTAAAGCTTTCCTATCCCAGAATACTGGGTTTTATTTCTGTTGCATGATGATCCCGTTCTATATGCAGGATTTATCACAGTGCATCTGAGAACACACCTTCTCAATTATTATTTCTCATAGACTAAGTACGGGGTGTTTCATGTTCCATTTGTTCTCTTGTTGAATATTTGTTTTGGCTGATTTCTATTCATGCTTCATATATTGCTCATTCTTTTCCCATATTTCTTTTTGACATGGAAACTGTGGTGAATAATACTGTCAGAGATATCATTTTGTTTCATTTTTAATCTTCATCAATCACCTCCAGATGAGCAGTTTTTAACTATTCCTTTTTTTCACTACCTTCCATTGGCACATTATTCCTATTTTAGCCCAAGAGAAGACTCAGAGAACATATATTACAGTAAATTCAGTTTTCTGTTTCAAATTATTTGTTCCACTATAATATCTACTTTGTAATTGTTCTGAATTAGGGATATTATGTTCTCTGAAGGTTCATGTCATCACCATATAGTAAAACAAATACTAAAAGTTATTTTGATCTATTAGAAACATTTTTTAAAACTAGAGGAAAAGGCATATGCTGACTTATGAAATGATAACTCCTCTGTGCACACCTTAAAAATAACAATAAAATTATACATTACTAAAGTAGGGTAGAAGA
The DNA here is from genome assembly GCF_024711535.1 of Dipodomys merriami. Taxonomy (NCBI): domain Eukaryota; kingdom Metazoa; phylum Chordata; class Mammalia; order Rodentia; family Heteromyidae; genus Dipodomys; species Dipodomys merriami. Next base: position 6,364,775 of record NW_027206402.1, on the reverse strand, counting down.
TCACAAGCAAAAATAAATGAAAATTTTGTTCACTTTATCTATAATTATGCATTGAAAGCTGGGGAAAATTTTCCATAGTTTTGTGTAATTTTTATTTATCCAAGTTATTTGTATACCTTAATGGTTTGTACAAAATTTATTGCAATACTTTATCTAATGAAATGTATATACCACAACTCTAAAACTCTACTTTTTCTCACCAAGTTAATACAGGTGTTTAAGAAAGTCCTAAATCAATAAATATACCTCCACTAGTAATGCAGCAGCTGCTGTATGCAATCTTCCTGTTCAGTTAATTTCCCCCCCGCCAAATAACTTGTTAAATTCACAGGAACTGAAATTTTTCAGTTCTTAAATTTAATGAATTGTTAGTTGGCTTTGAATTCTTACACCTAGTGTTATATTCCTGAATGGAATTTAGATCTTGCTCATAATGACCAAACTTCATTATGTAGATATTCAATTCCAGAAGAAGCCTAGAGAGTCACGAAAGATACTGAATCTTAATACTTTTTTCCCCATTGATTTCAAGATATAGAATCTTGGTACAAATTTAAGATTATTGATTAGGTTCTGAACAAAGCAAACTGAAAAATTCCATCTGGCATTATTTTTAATGAGAGGTTACTAGTAGTGAGGCTATACCAACTACGGCTATATCAGTCACTTGGGGGAAGATGGTTGAGGGCTTGTTCTCAGTGTGCCTGTAATACAGTCCCTTTTTTAGTTCCACATTTTGTTATGTGTTTGTTTCATTCAGTTTGATTGAAATGGATTATATCTGGGTCTCTCTAGCTCAGAAAGATCACAGAAGATGTGCTCCTCACTTCAGGATAATTTTATTTTTCTTGATATAATGATAATGTATATTCCTTCACTTTATTATTTATTTTTAATTCTACTCATAACTGTACACAAACATGTATTTCAATATTTTTCAGCCTTCTTCATTCTCTTTCCTTCTCTCCACTTGTCTCCACAAACAATCCCAATATTAAAATCAAATTCTCCCTCTTTCTCTCTATCCTCTCTCTGTTATGGGTGTGTGTGTGTGTATATATATATGTATATATGAATGTATAATGTGTGTATGTATATATCTGTTTAAAGGTATATCATTTCAATACATATAAGACAAAGCATTTCATATTTGCCCCTCTGAAGCTGGCCTCCTTTGATTAACATAATGATCTCCAGTTTCATTCATTTTCCTGAAAATCACATAATTTCCTTCTTTAGAGCTGAATGATACTCTATTGTCTATTGTTTCCCTGTTCATTAGCATATATTATGGATGCAAATGGGCTTAATTATGTTACTTTCTGTCATGTGTCCAGTGTATCCTGATCAAATCCACTTCCTCTATCATTGTCTTTCATAATTTGCTCATTAAACCCATTTTAACAAGTTTCAATGCTGTTTGCATACAAGTATGTAAAGTATTTTGACTATATTCATCCTTCTTCACCTATTCTTGCCTACATCCTTCTTTTCCCATCCACTGGCACGCACCAACCAACAGAGCCCATCTTATATTCCTATCATTCATCCATTCATCAGTTTTAGGGCATCTTGGCTGCTTCTTAGCTTAACTATGATGAAAAGCACTATACTAATAATGAGTTGTTCAAGTGCGTTTAATGAATGCTAACTTACATCTTATCAATAAACAAAGATCCAAACCAGAAGTCAACAAGTTTATCTCAGAACTAAACATTGCCATGGATAAAATGCCTTAAACAATATTTCACCCAACTGTAGAAGATTACACATTTTTCTAGTCATCGATGGAACTTTCTACAAAACAGATCATGTATTAGGCCATAAAAATCTTAAAAAATACAGGAACCTTTGGGAATGTAAAAGTCAGTAATTAAAAAAAAAGTGTTTATGTCTATAAATACCTACATAAGAAAATGATCAACCACAAACAACCACACATGCACCTTAAATAAATAGAGAAATCAACCTAATAGTTTATTTGAAGCTTTTTGGGCATTGGTCTGTTCATATGTGAAAATGGAACTAAGAGAGATAGGGTTGCACTATTGAAGGATAACATTAGTCAAGAGATATTGTAGTCATAAACTGGCATGTTAATTGAAAACTTATTGTATAATTAGCTAAACACAATTCAAATGAACATTCCAATCAACAAATGAGTAGTTGGAAAGAAATAATTAAATATTAGGGCAGAAATCAATTAAATGGAGATCAAGTAAGAATGAATCAATCAACAAAACAGTCCATCTTCTAAAAGATCAGCAAGGCTGACAAATGTTAAGCTGAACTAAACAAAGAAAAACAAAGAGAATCCTTTGCCCTCGTTGTCCACTGGAGAAGCCAGATTATTTGAAATATCTTGGGTGAATTTAACTACTGGATTTTGTTTTCATTTTAGATTTAAAAGTTAGGGAAAACCTTCCATATTTTTACCATGTACCATATGAATGACATAAGAGTATATTATACCTTTCCTTCAGTGGATAAAACATAGGAGATCATGTAAAAATGACATACAATTAAGTCGTTTTTAATTAAAAGAGACCATTATTATAATTATGGGCAAAGTAGTTTGGCAAGTGCCAGAAGTCTCCCATTTAGGAGCACAGAAAATTATTTGAAAAATTATTTGAAAAGGCTGCTTTAAATAATGGAAACTTTCATGAAAGCAGAGTCTGAATCTTATCAGTACAAGAGGAATAAGTAACAAAGGGAAATGAAAATCAGTCTGCTTGATCTGTCATTCTTTGCTATGGCAACAAGGAAACACAAATCAATTGCAGCTAACAGCAAAAAATTACTTTTTGCTTGTATTTACAGAAACTTCACTGGTCAGCTGAAACAGCTCTAGTTTTTCTACATATTATCTCATTCTAGGGCTCAAGATGAAGGAATAGCCAAACCTTTCCAATACATTTAAAGTGTTTGCTTGGATCTAGTGTATAAGCTTGTTCACAGTCTATTAGCCAAATCAGATTGGTGTTCATGCCCAGACCGACTACAGCTGCTAAGCACACTCTACTGACTGCAAGGGAAATTTGGGAGAATATGATGTGAAGAATAAGACTCTTCTAAAATCCAGATTAGGAAAATGGCAGACTGTTGCATTTTGTGTTTTACATTCATATAAATAATCTTTTGAAAGAATTGAAATGTAAAAATATTCTACATTCTTGATATATTCATAAAACATACTTTCATATACTGATTGAATTATACCATAAAAACAGGGCAAATTCGAAGCCCAGCAAAAGAGGCTGAGCTGAAAATCAAGCACATGTTGAAGTGTAGGAAAGAGCACCAATTCAGACCCCTACATTAAAATTCGATCAAATAAGTCGTGCACACTGAAAGAACACATGGGTAAAGAACATTCTTACCACCAGGAAAATAAGAAAAGAGTAGTTGGTTTTGAGTTTTTTGTCTTTTTTTTTTGAGCTCTGGGTTAAAAATGTAAAATATTAAGCAAAGAATGTAGGATGTAGAATCACTGACCTAGCCACAAGCAAATTATATATATATATATATATATATATATATATATATATAATTTACATTCTAAATATCTATACATCCTTTGCTTTATTGAAGTTTTAACATATATTGGTTCTGTTAGAACATGATAATTTATGGCCATGATAGAAGGTGGATGTTTGCAGCCATGTCTTAAAGTTTCCTTCAACACAACTGAAAACAAACTTTTTCAAAAGATTTCCCACTAATAAGAATTCAGCCATCATGACAGACAGTAACAAAAACATGAAATATTAGATTTTCAAGGCCTTCACACTTAGCAATATTAAAAAGTTGTAATAAGGTATTTAAGAATGACAATGAAATGATAAAACCTTGATAGTGAAGCAAGTATTATTATAATAATACAAACCTCTGAAATCAAAATATTGTTTCCAGTAGTTAAAATAAATTTATAACAATATATTATAGTGATTAGCTATTATAGGAAACATTTCTACATATATCTACACATATGTAGTCATACATATATTTATAAATGCTTAATTACACATTCGTATTGTATGCACAAGTTGTATTTCTTTAAATCTTTCCTGGGTTCTCTAATAGATTTAACATAAAAATTCATAAGAACCTGGCCAAATTTTTCACAAAGTTTCTACAATATTAGTATCACAATTCATGTACATTTTTTCATTTTAAAACTCAGGTATAAGCATTCCAAACATTCCTCATTTTTCATTCCTCAGTTTCGATCTTTTGACATTATTAGAATATTCAACGTTGGTTCTTCGAATGCATGGGCCCTGATGAATCCCTTCAGGTTACTATTTTATCAATATAAGCAATATATTTTTTATTAATAATAGGTGATTCATAGAGAGTGATACCATTAATCTCAAAATGACCTACTAATGAAGAAAGACTGATTGTCTTCTGAACCTGTACATGAAGTTCATAAAAAGTAACCAGATAGATGACTGGCTTCCATATTTGAAGAATGGAGTATAGATTAAGTGAAAGAAAAAAACAAATCAAATAAATTATTATTAAATATTATTCTTAAAATACAAAAAGATAAACTATATTAAAAATAAATGTGTACAGATATGTAAATGAGAGAGACATATTTATATGTTGAGAGCAATGAAAACAATATATGTGATAAATTATTTGAAGAGACAATGGAGGATTTATTTAAAAAGAGAAAGAAAACTGGATTCCATAAAAATCTTGAAGTTTAGGGAAAGAAATTTTTATTGAAGATACTATTGAACACATGATGATATACAGAATTCAAAAATAAGGGAATTCGCTTAATTGAAGAATAAAGCAATTCTAGTTATAGTAGGCTATTGTGGTTTTTCCTTCTTTCACTTCCTCCTCTTCATTCTCTACTTCCTCCTCCTCCACTTTCTCCTCCTTTTCTTTCATTGTGATAATGTCTTTCTCTTGCACTCTACCACTTGAAACAAATCAGCAGTACTTTTGTTTAATTTTGTCTATTAGATAGTATCATTAACTTTGAAATAGTCTCCAGTCATAATCATCCTGATTTTCCCTTCTGAGTAGTTGTCATTAAGACATGTATGACTATGCATGGCTATTTAAAAATGTGTAAATAGGTAGTTAAATTTGAGACTCCTTTCTGAAAGGAATGCAAATTGCTCAAGAAATAAGAGCAAAAATTGAAAATGCTTTTGCATCAAATTAAACAACTTCTGGACATCAAAGCAAATAAGCATTCAAATATAAGGAAAATCTATAAAATAAAGAAAATGTTTTCTAGCTATTTGTCAAGTAAAGGACTATACTTTAAAAAATTTCAAACCAACTGAAAACTGAAGAAAAGAATCCAGTTTGTAGCTGGACAAAATAAATGATCAGACAATTCTCAATGAAGCATATGTGGCCAATAAACAGACAAAAACCTCAACATCCTTTGTCATAAAAAATTGAAATGATAAAGATATTCCATCTCACTACAATCAGAATGGCAATCATTAAGAAAACAAGCAGCACTAATGTGAGGTGAACAAAATATAAATCAGTGCAGCCATTGTGAAAAACAGTATGAAGAGTCTTCAAAAGACTAAAACTGCTATATATCTTGCTATAAAACTCCCAGGTATGTATCCAAAGGAATATAAGTAAGCATTCAATAAAGACACAACTGAACAGTCATGTTTATATTAGTAATATTCAGAATAGCTGAACAAAAGAACCAGAGTATGTGTCTATCAGGCAACAAATAACTAAGATAGATGATAGATGGAAAGATAAAAAGTAATATATTGGTTAAATAATGATCTTTATTGAATCTTTGTACAACATATGCATATATCACTTAATATACATATTTTTAATTTGTCAACTAAAATTAACAAATATATAATGAGGAAATTGTATACAAATCCAGACTCAAGCTGAGCCATATGTACTGAATATGTAGCCACAATGAATCAAAAGCATTTAAGAAATGAGAAAAAAGTGAATATTTGGATACAACACATGTTTTCAGGAAGGAGACAAGGGAGAACAACGAATAAGAGGTAAGAATGACAGAGAAAGAGAGACGGACAGACAGACAGACAGACAGACAGACAGACAGAGACAGAGAGAGAGAGAAATGTGAACAGAGAGACAGCACCAGAGAGAGATGGAAGGGAGGGATTTTCCACTTGTTAAAAGTCTCAGCTTTTATCTCCGTTTTTGAGTATCCCAGTTTTTTGGAAAAAATAAAAAATAAATATTCAGAAATGAAAATACCGACCAAAAGAGAAATATAAACAACCTGTGGAAAATTCTTTCCCTTGTCCTTCGCAAAATAGACTATAATTACAAAATCTGAGTAAAGCAATTTCTCCTCAGTGGATATTTTTAAAAGAAACAGAAATTATAGGATTCATACAGCGATAATATTTTAAAGTGCTAGAGATTCCCGCAAAACAAGTACCAGCTGATAATGGGATGAAAACTGAGAAGATCTTACAACATACATGAAACAAGCATTGGAATATTTTGCCACTCTGGGCAAAGTGCAAGCCTACTGAGAAAGTCACATGAAAGAAAAGGGATGGGCAAACAGAAAGCATAGTAATATGACTTAGAAAATGACAGATATTAGTCAAAAATTCAGAAATAAAGCCCAAACCAGGAAAGATAAAGATAACAATCGAACACACTAGAATATTAAGGAAAAAGATAATGGTAAAGTAATGAAAGACAAAGTTTCACCTTGGTTTTAGAAGGCATAAAGAAAATGAAAACAATAGAACAAAAATTCTCCTGAATTTATAAAAGATATATAAATGCATACTGAATGTTTACAGTATATCAGAGGAAAATTTACCGACTGCACTCAGCAATGAAGAATCTTGCATTTAGCCCTCTAATTATTGTTTAGACTATAACAACCGTATATTGATAAGCAAGTAGAGGGATAAGAAGATAATCTGTTGTGATCTCCAGCTAAATTTAGTCAGGTGTAGCTGGCTGGTTTCAGGAAATATTCCCTCTGGAAACATGTGCTAATAAAGTATACATAAAATATCTGCTTATTATGCTTATACAGTTATTTTATAACATATTATACTTAGATAAGCATAAAATTTATGCATTCTAAGAGAGCTCCATTATTTCTAGTAATACATAGTGTTATATTGTTTATGGCTTATTATTGCTTATTGCTAGTTAGTACTAAGGGAAAGACTCACACATGTATCCATTCCCTAAAGGTGCAGTAAGGAAGTCAAACAGAAACTCTGATTACAGAAATTGGGCTGGGACTGTAGCTCAGTGAACTTAACATGCATAAAGCTAATGATTCTACTTCCTAAACTAAATCAGATAGATGTTATATAGAAAAGCAGATGGACATGACAACTTGTACTTCTCATTGTTGCAACAGGTCCACCTGTATCCTTAAACAACTGGTTTTTGCCCATCTCCTCCACAAGTTATACTGACATCAAAAATAGTGAAAGCAGGGGTTATACTGTGGGGGAGGGACATACAAAGCAACAAAGAGATAATCTTATAAATGCGTTAGAAACACATGCACGAAAGAAAAAAATCATTAAAATACACATCTAAGGGTTCATTTTCCTGACATCACATTATCTGACCTTTTCCGCTTGCACTGTCGGTGCGGGGGGGGGGGGGGGGTAAGGGAGAGAAGGAGAAGGTTTGGGATTGGGTGGGAGGGGGGGAGGCTGGGAAGGGATGTGAAGGGTAAACAAAGGAAGAGGCTGCAATGCTTGGTAAGAAATGTACACATTATCCTGCTCATGTAATTGTAACTCCTCTGTACAGTATGTTCACAAATAAAATAAAATTAAAAAAAAAAAAAAGAAAAGCAGATGGAGAAGGACAGACAGACAGTCAGATAGATGGATGATAGGTTTTTTTTTCACAATTTTGGGAGCTACAAAAGTAAATATTACTTCTTGCTCTAGGCTGTATTAAAAGGGTCTGTTGTGGCCTTCCTTTTCCTTGAATTCTAGATTACTATCATTTTTCTGTTCTGAATTATTTTCAATGATTATCTCCTTGTCCAAACATTCTTATTTATTAAGGAAATTAGGCATATTATATTAAGCTACTTCTTTTTATTTGATATATATTTTTATTGCAAAGATACTGTACAGAGGGTTTACAGTTACATGAATATGGTAATGAGTACATTTCCTATAACTAGGCTCCTTCTAAATGATATAATTTTGAGCCAATTAACTATGAAGATTCCACTACCAAAGAAATTTCCGTGAGATTAAAATCTACATACATGCAAAACATGCAGTTTAGCCATGTCACAAATAATAATAACAAGAACTACAACAACAGCAATAATAAATACCTCTTGAAGCAGGTGATATTAAGACAAAATCATTCTTATCAAACACAGAGGGAAATCTGGGAAATACGAAGCTGGCCAGCCTACCTTGGTCTTTCTCTGTACTTTCTCTAATATATTCAAAGTCCTGTAAGATATTTCATCTCCAGATTTGTGCTCCTTGTTATTTCCTTATTTTTTCTGTGTTCACAGATTTTTGATACTAAATTTTGTCTTGGGCATCCTTAAGAATCCAACACTTCAGACATGAACATATGTCCCTCAAGGATGCCTACAAACGCTGTGTCTCCAAGACCATGCCAAGTCTCTAAAATTCTATCTGAATAGACTATGGAGATTCAAAGTATTCCTTTGCTTCAAACCCCTTAAAATAACCGTATTTTACTATTGTCATGCTCTACTTTTGCCAAATAAGTATCAAGTGTCATAATTCTTTGGAACAATTTCCTTTCCTTGTTGTAAAAGCTGACAGAAAAAATTCAAGTTGGAGAATACTTTTAGATTTAAGAAGTCTAAGACTGTGTTCATGCAAGCTTCATTTCTTAAGCTGGGTGGTAAATTTTAAAATTCTCATTAATCTTTCTAAAGCCAAGTTCTTTCTAAATAAGAAGTAAAGCATATAAAGGATTTCTTTGGGGGGGGGGCTTGTTGTGGGGCCTGAACTCTGATCCTGGGCTCTACCACTTGAGCCACAGCGCCAATCCAGGCTTTTTTCTTTTTACTTATGTGGTGCTGAGGAATCGAACCCAGGACCTCATGCATGCAAGGCAAGAGCTCTACCACTGAGCCACCTTCCCAGCCCCATAAAGGATTTCTTAAAAGAAAAAAAAAGCAGGCACATTTATTTAGAAAGAAAAAAGCAGGCACATTTCATTTTAAATTTTAATAAAGCCAGAAAATTTTGTTTCTGAAGTTCATAGCTAAAATACAGTGCTTGGGATTAAATTTATCAGTAGCAAATGTGAGCAACAGTAAAGTACACATGTCTATAATACCTGTCAGGAGGTGGAAATGTGAGGATTTCAGCTCAAAGCCAACCTGTACAGAAATGTCTATGAGACTCATCTCCAATGAACCAGCACAAAGCCACAAGTGGTTTCCCTTATTTGCAACAACTAGAATATGTCTGAGACAAGCAGAAAAAGGTCAGATAAGATTATGTTAAAGGAAATGAATGCCAAGATAAGGACACAATTGTGTTTTTTTTTTTCTTGCTTGCTATTGCTTCTAATGTATTTATAAGGTACCATGTGATTTCTTTGTTGCTTTGTATGTCCCTCCCCTATGGTATAACCCCTGTTTTCATTGTATTTGATGTTGGTATAATTTGTATAGGGGAAGGGAAAAACAAATTGTTTAAACAAGGATATAGGTTGACCCATTGCAACAATGAGATGTACAAGAAAACAGGGAAAACAAACTTTACAATTTAGGTGGGGGGAACGGGAGAGTGTAGTTGTGGAAGTGGGAGGGCAAAACAAACTTTACAATTTAGGTGGAAAAACAAACTTTACAATTTAGGTCGGGGGGAACGGGAGAGTGTAGTTGTGGAAGTGGGAGGGAAGGGATGGTAGGGGAAAAAAAAAGGAGGAGATAACAATGATTCAGAAGCAATATACTCATTACCTTGCTCATGTAACTGCAACCCCTCCTCTGTACAGTGTTCTCACAATTAAAAAAAAACTTATTTAAAAAAATTCCAGAAGTGGACCAGTGCCTCAAGTGAGAGTATCACTCTTGACTAAAGACGCAAAAGTGCAGTGCCTAGATCCTAATTCAATCCCGAATACCTGCGCGCGCGCGTGCGCGCACACACACACACACACACACACACACACACACACACACACACACTCATCTCTAAACAATGTAGTATAGAATATGAGTCAAATTTTACATGATTTGTGAGTCTGTGGGTTGAGGATATCTTGGATTCATTTGCAGGCTTTACACATATTCTGCAGAGAAAGCCAATAGAACCTTTGTTCAAGGTATGTTTTTGCTCTCATCCTATAGTATTTTTGCAGAAAAAAATATCTGTACTTGATTCCAGTGCCCTGCATCTTGTATATACATTTTTTCTAATTTGGGAAGGGGAAGGAAATAACAAAATGCTGAAGTAAGGAAAGAGCTTGACCCATTGTAACAATGAGATGTACAAGACACTATGTTAAAAATGAACTTTACAACTTTGGAAGGGGGTGGGAGGAGTTGTGGAATTGGGGAGGGAAGGGATGTTAGGGGCAAAAACAAAGGAGGGGGTAACAATTCTGGTTAGGAAATGTACTTACTACCTTATTCATGTAACTGTAACCCCTCCGTACAATATTTTTACAATAAAAACATATAAAAAGAATATGTTGGTAGCTAATTTAAAACTGTCCAAGCTTACTGCATTGTCTGTGGTTGTGTAAACTTGTTCAAGCACTTTGTAAAGTAGTATGGAGGTTCCTCAAAAGACTCCACATAGAGCTCCCCTTTGACTCAATTTGGGACATTTACCCGAATGATCAGAAACAAGACCATACTAAAGCTATCAACACAACTATGTTTATTGCAGCATTATTTACCATAGCTAAGATATGGAACCAACACTGATGCTCCTCAGTAGATGAATGGATCAAGAAAATGTGGTATATATACACAATGGAATTCTATGCCTCCATCAGAAAGAATGGCATTGCCCCATTTGTGAGGAAATGGACAGACTTGGAAAAAATTATATTAAGTGAAGTAAGCCAGGCCCAAAGAAACATAGGTCCCATGGTTTTCCTAATTTGCAATAACCAGTGTATGTATTGAGTCAAGCAGAAAAAGACAGATAAGTTGAAGTTAGGCAAAATGGACCTCAAGATAAGGACTGAAGTGTTTTTTCTTGCTTTCTATTGCTTCTAATGTTTTATAAAGTGATTTTTTTTTCGGTTGTGTGGCATGAACTCTGGGCCTGGGCATTGTCTCTGAGATCTTCAGCTCAAGGCTAGTGCTCTACTTATTTAGCCACAGTGCTACTTCCAGCTTTTTCTGTTTATGTGGTACTGAGGAATTGAACCCAGGGCCTCCTGCATTCAAGGCAAGAACTCTAACACTGAGCGACCTTCCCAGCCCAGGGTGATATGTTGTTGTTGTTGTTGTTGTTGTTGCTTGGTGTGTCCCTCCCCCACGGTATAACTCCTGTTTTCACTGTAGTTAATGTTGGTATAATTTGTGGAGGGGAAGGGAAAAACAAATTGTTTAAATAGGAACCCATTACAACAATGAAATGTACAAGACATTAAGTTGAAAAATGAAATTTACAACTTTGGGGAGGAGTCGGGGGACTAGATGGGGGAGAGGGGGTGTCGCAGCAGGGATGGCAAAGGGAAACAAAGGAGTAGGCAACAATGCTTGATAAGAAATGTGCTCATGGTAGGACGAGGCCAGGCACGCCGAGCACAGCCAGGTTACAATCTGACTGGCTAGCCAGTCTGGAGCACCTGGGCCTCCAAGGGTAGGATCCTGGTTGCTTGTGTCCTGCTTGACAATTTACCTCTCTCCAGCTCTCTCCAGTTATGTCATGGTCCCCCAAACCCGGAGACCAGGAACCTGGTTTACTTGGTAAAAGGCGCCGTTGGCTTGCCCCACGGCCTGCCCCTCTGCTCCCCCCACACACACACAACCGGACTCGAACCTTGGGTATTTCAGGCCACTCCTCTGTAGCTGGAGACCTGCCGGGCAGCCTCTGGGAGAAGCAGGCCCAAACCTTGTAGGCCCTCCTGCCCCAGGGACGCGAGGAGGATGAGCTGGCTCTTTCCCCTGACCAAGAGCGCCTCCTTCTCCACAGCAGGGTCCCTGGTGGTGGCCTCACCAGCCTCCAACAGCAGAAGCAGTGCTTGATCGAGTCCCTCCGGAACTCCCACTCCAGTATAGCTGAAATACAGAAAGATGTGGAATACAGATTGCCCTTCACTGTAAACAACTTGACAATTAACATTAATATAGTACTTCCTCCACAGTTTCCTCAGGAAAAACCAGCAATCAGTGTTTATCCACCAATCTGACATCCTTTAATGGATAAACATGAAATATATGTTACCTCTCAATTAGTAAGCAATTTTACAATACACTCAGATCTTGGAAAGATTAGCCAGAGTCTGTTGGATGAGTTTTGGAAGAATTCTCCTGTTTTAGCTCCCACTTCAACAGCATTTCCATACCTGTATAGTAACCCAGGTGGGCTGCCTCCTTATGCTTCTTAGGGTTTTCCATTTCTTCCTGCATATCCTCCTCAAGAAGCTAACAGAACATAACTTCTTTGTTACTGACACTGCTTCTTCTTCAACAAGTTATACAACAGCCAAGTCTGCTGCTCCTACATTTGGTGTCCTTTCAAGTCTGCCATTGCCTGTTCCCACAATGGAAACTTCAACACCGATAAGCCAAAATGGTTTTGGGTACAAGATGCCAGATGTCCCTGATGCATTTCCAGAACTCTCAGAATTGTGTCACAACTCACAGATATGAATGAACAAGAGGAAGTATTACTAGAACAGTTTCTGAGTTTACCTCAACTAAAACAAATTATTAATGACAAGGGTGATTTAGTAAAAAGTATTGAGGAATTAGCAAGAAAACTCTCCTCTTGGAGCCCAGTTTGGAAGCCAAAAGGCAAACTGTTTTAGATAAGTATGAGTTACTTACACAAATGAAATCTAAGTTTGAAAAGAAGAGGCAGAGACAACATGAACTGAGTGAGAGTTGTAGTGCAAGTGCCCTACAGGCAAGATGGAAAGTCGCTGCACATGAAGCTGAGGAAGAATCTGATAATATTGCTGAAGATTTCTCGGAGGGAAAAACTGAAATAGATGATTTTCTCAGTAGCTTCATGGAAAAAAGAACAGTTTGCCACTGTAGAAGAGCCAAGGAAGAGAAACTTAAACAAGTGATAGCAATGCACAGCCAACTTCATGGTCCATTACAGATTTTCCTGAAAACATGGACCGCCAAGAGAGAAATGAGACATAAAACTAAGTACATTATTTTAGATTTAAGGTTTGTAAGTTGGCATTTCATTGAAATGGCTGAATTCAGATGTACTCTACATTGTTTAAAGAACTGAGATTGTTTTTTATATAGATTAGAATGATTATGATCTTTGCTTGGAAAATTTTTCTGCAGTATTTGCACTAAAAACGCCTATTTATCATTGATAAATCCTGTCCTTTTAAAATTTCACTGCTATTCTTATAATTAAATACCTTATGCATGTGATTTTAGTTTTAATATTTTATGAAAAGTACTTAATCTTGTACTTTTAATTTGAAACTGCCTCATTTCTTTATCAAGAATGATATCTTCTTTAGATTATTTTCCTCTCAGTAATTTTTAAGTACTTTCAGCTATGGAAAGATACCCACACCCTCTCTTTTTCTTTCTTTTTGAATAAAACTTTCAAAAGCAATTTGTTTTTAAATATTCATAATACCAGAAAATATCAAACCTGCCAATGTGCCAGATATATACCTATAACATATAAATATACCTATTATATATATATATATATATATATATATTCCTTAAATAAAAAAATTCAAAAAATGTCTTAATTACATTGCTCATGTAATTGTAACCCCTCTGTATGGTATTTTCACAGTAATAAAACTTTTAAAAAATTAATTTAAAAAAATTTAAAAAATATCTCTATGGAAACCTAATCACCTTTTTAATCCTTTCACAAGTCCTCTAAACTGAATGATATATTTTACATGTTACTCTGCTACCCCTGCATATATTTTATTGTCCTAAGGAAACTCTTTAAAAGATAGTCTATTGATTGATATTTTGTGTGTCAACTTCCCAAAATATGTTCTGCCCTCAATCCAACTAAAAAATTCTCATCTTCATCTTCCTTTTTGAAAAGTGAACACCTGTCATTTAGATAAGAATCAATACATGATTTCATTCACCAGATATTCAAACTGTCATCTCAGTTGTCAGGAATAATAGAGTTCAATCAATATACTCATTTATTCTAGATCAAACTCTTTGATACAGTCTCATGGCATTGATAACAAAACCAAGCATCAACATATATGACTTTATTTCATCTCATGTTCTCTCTGGAATGTTTAGAAAATTGTCTCTTAAATGTACAGCCACAGAGTAGCTATATTTAGTTGATTAATAAATTATTTTATTTACTAATCTATTTATTTCAGTAATGGGACTTGAACTCAGGGACTCAGTGTTATTGTTCCTTAAATTTTATGCTCATGGCTAGTGCTTTACCATTGCAGCCACATAAGAGTCTTACAGATTTACATGCCTGTGTGGGAATCGAGTCATGATCTGAGATGTCAGCCTCCTGAGTGGCTAGGACTACAGGTATGAGCCACCAGTGCCCAGTTTTATACTTAGTTTATTTTAAATTAGATTTATTCAGAAAGGCATCTAAGCGAAAATGCTATTTTTAATATTTTAAGATCCAAACTACCTCCAGAGTCCTCTCCTCATTGTTGATGGACTCATTTGCCCAGGGATGACTATTATTTGGGTCCTTATAAGAAATTTATGACAACATGTGAAAAGAAACAAATTTGTAATTTTATACTGGAAAGTCAGAGTCTAATTTGCAGGACTAAACATAGTGAATACTCTCCAGCTGTGAACGCGTGAAAACTATAGACAAGGATGATCAAGAATGGCCTCAGCTAGGATTCTAACCAGTGAATTCGAGGCTAGTAACCAGGGCAAATACAAGGCTTCATGGTTCAAATTTGATAATGAACTCTAAGGGGAACAATGGACAATCAGCTTCATCTAAAAGACTAGCTGGGAGTGGGATTCTGCAGACGTTGTTGGTCATGAGCTTTTCCAACCTAATAGGGATTGAGATTTATTTACACATAATCTCTCCAGAAGAGGTCACTAACACCATGACTGTCCATTCATTGAATTGTGTCACACTAAACAATGTCATTTCATCAAAAGTGATTTAGAATTACCAAGATCATCTTGAAAGACATTTAAGATGACTCCTTTCTTTATTCCTTCTGAAAAACTTTGATGGATGAATCTGGGAAGATGAAGGACAAAATTCACTCACTTTTGAGGCTGGGAAGGTGGCTCAGAGTGGTCGAGTACTTGCCTCCAATACATGAGGCCCTGGGTTGGATTCCTCAGCACCATATAAACAGTAAAAACAACAACAACAACAACAACAAAAACAAAGGCCAGAAGTGGCACTGTGGCTCTAGTGGTAGTGTTCTAGCCTTGAGCTGAAGAGCTCAATGACAGTAACCAGGCCTAGAGTTCAAGCCCCACAACACACAAAGAAAAAAAAATCACTTTTTTTTGTTATTGTTCTCTTATGCCCGACAATGTTTTCTTCTCATAAGAATTTTGTTGAATATGAGATTCTAAACTTCTCTTTCTGTTTTAGTTTTGCTCTATTTTGTTATGTCTTTCTTCCATACTTTAAATATTCTCCTCCATTTAATTGTTGCTTGGAAAAATATAGAAGATTTTGATAAAATCTTTATCTTTGTCCCTCTGAAGTAAGGCTCCACTATGTGTGATTTTTCTTTCTTTTTTTAAATTTAATTTAATTTTATTGTAAAGGTGATGCAAAGAGGCTTTATAATTCCATAAGTAAGGTAGTGAGTTCATTTCTTGTCAAGCATTTTTACCCCTCCCTCATTTTTTCTTCCACTTTCCCTCTGACTCACCACAGCTAAAAGACATTGTGTTAGAACCAGACAGTCTTTCTTTTTCTCTTAAAAATATATTTTATTATTACTGTTCAGCTAATACACAGATGTATTGTACAGGTAATGTTATAATTATGTAAGTCAGATAATAAATGTATTTCCTTTTGAACTCTGCCAGCCATTCCTTTGCTCTCTCCCAGTTTTTCTCTCCCATCCCTACTCACAGTTTCAGTTTAATTTAAATTTAAATTTTATTGTCCAGGTGTTGTACCTAGGGGTTACAGTCACATAAGTAAGTTAGTTAGTATATTTCTTGCTAACATTTTACTCCTGCCTTCATTTTTCTCCTGCTTTCCCTTCCCCCAAGCCCTCCCCCAAAGTTGTACAGAACATTTCCAACATACGGTTTTGTGAGTATCACGGTTGAATTGGTTCTCATCTTTGTCCTTTGACTCACCATTTTTGTTACCCTTCCCTAATTGATATAAACATTTATACAATATCCAGGGTACCAAAATCAAATACAGTGACAACAGGAATTATACCATAGGGGAAAGTACATGTAAAAGAAACAAAAAAAAATCCACATAGTACATTAAAAAAGCAACAACAACAAAGAAAAACCTCCTGTGCCCATATCTTGGGATTCATTTTTCTTAGCATCATCTTATATGATCATATGTACATAGCTATTGAGCTATTCTGCTCATCTGCTAAGATTATCCTAGATGTATACTATTTATTACACATAAGGGAAACCATGGGACCTATGTTCTTTTGGGTCTGGCTTATTTCACTTAATATGATTTTTTTCCAAGTCCTTCCAAATGGGACCGTGTCATTCTTTCTGATAGAAGCATTGAATTCATATATATCTTCTTTTTGGTTGGTCATGGGGCTTGAACTCTGGGCCTGAGCACTGTTCCTTAGCTCTTCAGCTCAAGGCTAGAGCTCTACCACTTGAACTACATTCCACTTCTGGTTTCTCTGTTGATTTATTGGAGATAAGAGTGTCAAGGACTTTCCTGCCCAGGCTGGCTTTGAACACAATCCTCAGATCTCAGCTTCCTGAGTAGCTAGGATTATAAGCATGAGCCACCGGCACCCAGCATATATCACATTTTCTTGATCTATTCATCTATTGAGGGACAGTCAGTTCATTTTCTACATACTGTCTAATGAATACCACTGCTGCATTTGTTCTCCCTTTGTCCCACCTTTTCTGTGCCCCCCATCCTTCAAATGACAAATAAAGGAAAATAACAAAAACAGCAGCATCAACACCCAAAATCTCATTTCCATCTCTTGGAATTCATTTCTTTAAATATTATTTTATAAGAACATGTGCACATAGTGATTGTTCCTTTTTGATATGCTGCTATGAATATCTGCCAATGGTCTCACTGTGTGGTGGGTAACTTTTTTATTTCTGCTGTTGGTGTTCTGCCATTAAAATATGATTTTTTAAAATATTTTGCTTTGTTTTCTGTAAGCTTCTGGAATTTCATATAAATTTTGTTTAATTTTCAACTATTATCATTTGATCAGCTGTTCTGGCCTTTGTATTCTTGTTTCTCTGGTATTCATTATACATATATGATACCTTCAATAATTATCACATAGATGCTGAATATTTTATTTCTTTTAATTCATTCCTTTTTCTATCTCCTCAATTTCAGATTGGTAACTGTCTATTGAAAAGTCTTTAAGCTCACTGATTTCATATGTATTTTTCCCACTACACTGATGAGTTCATCAAAGTCTTTTGTTTTCTGTTTTATACTAATATCGTCAGTGATATTTTAAAAATTCTTTCTAATGTTACTGTCTCTCTCCTTACCTGTATGTTTAATTCATGATGTCCAATTTGTTCACTCCATGTAGTAATTATGATTATATAATTCTTTGAAATTGTCAGTCTGAAAATTGTTATATTGGATTAAAAATTCATACATATTTTCTGAACCTGGCTCTTAGTGTCTCTTAAATTTTTGTAAAAAGACAAATACATCAAGTACATAGAATACAAGTAAAAAACGCCAGTAGTATGAGGATTTATATTTATATGGCTGGGCATTAAGATCTATTTCATCTTTGCTGTACTTGTAGGTATTAAAAGTTCTTTACTTTTTATATTCTTGTTTTATTTATTCCCCCCTGCTGGATTTGGGGAAAATAAAACACCTTGCTGTTATATAGCCTTTGTTATATCACCATCAATCACTTATACCCAAACCCTGTGGTAGGTTTTAAAGGTATCTGTAAAGATATTTGCTTTGTATTTTATACCTAAGTTTCTCTTGCTTTCCGTTTTCCTCTGTTTTCTCCATCCCAGAACCATCACCCCAGTCTCTCTCTTTCTCTTTCTCTCTCTTCCTCTCTGTCTTCCTTTCTCCTCCAAAATTTTCAGTTTTGACTTTCCTAATACATGACAGAAAGGCAAGAAGAGGCTGGGGTTTCAAACAATCCTTTCCCTATTTCAAATCACACAATAGTGGCACCGTTTTTCTTAACCAGAAGCCCATTCTTGCCAAGAACAAGATATTTTGGGAGCATCTCTTTTCCTCGGATGTCAGAAATTATTAAAATCTGAGCATTGTGATGGGAACTTGTCAAAACTCTTACAGGTAAATTTCATAAAAATATATCTTCATTACTCCCACTAAAGAAGTTTCTCACCAAGTTGTAACTGAACCTACTTTTCACCCAGTGTCTAGCAAATTAAAGATGTTATTGTGTGTGAGAGGAAACTGAGTTGATTTGAACATGGATTACCCCAACCTATCTTTGTGTTAACAATCCATCCCAAATGTATTATCATGCACTGGAGTTAATAATATATGCAATTTATAAGGATTAACTGCAAAGGCATTGAAAATCTGAAAATGAATCTGATTTTTAGATTTAAAGGCAATTTCTAGCATATTAAACCTGTGCATGTTCTTAAACATCATAAACAAATGAAGCATTCTACATACTCACGATACATGTATGAGTGATATGGGGGCAATATTGAAGTAGACACAAGCTCACAAGAATGAGAAAATATCATCATATTATCCAAATTACACAATGAACCCTGTGGTAGCTATCTACCCACATATTCTAATAACAATATCAGAGGAACTTCATTAGGAAAGTCTTTTTTTATGTCGTGCTGACCAATCGAACCCAGGGCCACAGGCATGCAAGGCAAGCACTTTACCACTGAAAAAAAGAAAAAAGAAAAAAGAAAAGTCTTTTTTATGAACTGATAAATTTAAATTTTCCCTTAAACTTGATGATGTTTTAACTCGTGGATCTACATTACTAAAAGTTGAAAAGTTATTAGCAAGCAGACCTACCTGATGTGACATTTTACAAATTTCTCTGCCAAAGTTTTCTATTCTTTGTTATAATTGACATCTTGCTGTGATTCCCATTACCCAGTGCAGAAGAAAGTCATTTGTGGATAAACGCAATAAAATATACTTATCTAATTTTGTTCCCCTTTTTTGAACCCAGAATTCATCATTATTGACTGGTGCATTATAAAATTAAACTAAAACTAGGCCACAGTGGGTCATGTTTTCATAATGCTAGGTACTCAAAGGCAGATATATGGAGGAGGGAAGTTCAAAGCCTGTATAGGAATAAGACCGCATGACTCTCCATCTCTGATGAACTAGCAAAATGCTTGTGATGGTTCTAGCTATGAGCCTCAGCCATGAACAATAAGGCTGAGTCAATGTGATTTTTTCTAACGCATTTATAAGATTATTTCTTTGTTGCTTTTTATGTCCCTCCCCTACAGTATAATCCCAGCTTTCACTGTATTTGATGTGGGTATAATTTTTGGAGGGGAAGGTGAAAAATAAATCGTTTCCATAGGGATACAGGTGGAGTCATTGCAACAATGAGATGTACAAGTTGTTATGTTGAAAACGAAATTTACAACTTTTGGGCGGGGGGGGGGAGGCAGGAACGATGGGGGGGCGTTGGGGAGGATGGGAAGGGATGGGAAGGGGAAATAAAGGAGGAGTCTACAATGCTTGATAAGAAGTGTACTCATTATCTTCCCATGTAATTGTAATTCCTCTGTACAGTATTTTCACAATAAAAAAAATAAAGAAAGAAAGAAAGCTGAGTCAGAAATTAAGTCGCTGAGCTCAAACACATCCATCATCACCACCACCACCACAAGAAGTGATACCAGACAGAATACACCATGTGTTCTTACTTTATCCTTGAAATGTGATCTCTGACTACAGGTGATACTACCATGATATCAAAACTTACTGAGTTAACCAGATATGCTTTATTTGAAAAGGTGAAGTATTTCTTCTACATCTGTATCAACTTACACTTATTGTGTGTCCAAAAATGGGAATGATCACGACTTTTACCAACTTGAAAATGGTCTCTATTTAAAACCACTGGAGGATTTCAATGCCCAAATTTCATAGAAAAAGAACATGGAACATGCAGAAAATATGTTCAGAATTAATCCTAGCATCTCTACTTCATTTACATTCTGATGACCATAATATTCCACAAAGTCTAACAGAAAAGCTCAAGAGACACATCTCCAGTTAACCAACACAAAAGCCAAGAAGTAGCAGTGTGATTCAAGTGGTAGAGCTACAACTTTGAGTGGAATATCAAAAGTGATAAAATCTATATATGATCTTGGACAAGAGTCCAGGCCTTGGTGATGAATATGACATTGACAAATGGATTTGCTATAGACATATACTTGCTAATAGTTTGGAAAGTTTTGTTGTTGTTGTTGTTAACTTTCAGGACTGAAGACTTTCCTCAAATAACTATGGTTCTGATTGCAGCAATATTGATAGCTGATTTTGTGATCTTGGATGGGGAATTCAATGTTCCTCTCTAATGATATATTCAGTTTACCAAGACTCTTAGGAGAGGAAATATGAAACATCATTTAATAAGAAACGTTATTTTTTCCAAGCAATGTTGGGTTCATTCCTGTTATCTTCAGTATTCAAGGAGGCCGAGATCTTAGGATTGTGAGTTGAAGCTAGCTAGGGCAGAAAAGTTTGTGAGATTTTTATTCCCAAATAGCTACTTTAAAAATCCAGAAGTGGATTTTTAGCTCAAGCCTCAGAGTGCCAGCTTTAAGTGAAAAGGCTAAGAGATTATGAGACACTGAGTCCAAGCACTAATACCAGAAGAACAACAAATAAACGAACATCCTCTAGTATTTTAAACCATGGTAAACGTTCTCACATTCTAAAACAGTCCCTAAATTCTGACACTCTTAAAACAACATCTTCAACACTTAAAAAAAGTAAAAAAAAAAAAAAAAGAAAAGAAAACTTTAAATTTTATAATAAATTTATGTAAAACTTGTAAATTTTCTTGACCAACTGTGTTCTAGTCTCTGCCCAGGCCACAACACTGCTTAGATCTCCTGGCTTGCACTTGCACTATATCACTATACATACGTACACACACACACACACACACACACACACACACACACACACACACACACACACATATATATATATACATACATATATACATACATACATATATATACACATATACATATATACATGGATTGTATAAATGCTCTCTATCTCTCTATATATATACATAAACATGGGGTGCTTGCAAGATATTTAGTATATCATGAACAGGCACCAATTTCCATTCTGTACAGTCTTCAATCAGGTTCTAAATGACCTAATACTAAAGAATTTGTTTTCTGGAAAATAGACCAGAAGAGAAATGCCTTAAAATTATGTTTTAAAAGACTTTATTAAATACTTCTGTGCACTAAAGCAGTCGTTAATCTTCATAGTATTGACCCTTGGCTAAAAGTGTCCTGGCTGCAAAGATATAAGACATGGATCTCCATTCTATCAGGAAATGTAAAGCTAAGAGCCAGTCTTAATAGTCCTTAGAAGACAGATGGCTTTGGATGGTGTATCAGTCACAGATTAGTCAGGGGAAAGAATCCACCCAGTAATTTAAACAAGAGGGAAGTTCAATAGAAAGAACTATGAACTATAGGAAAGTATTGGGGTACTACAGTGTTGGCTTATAAAATAAGAATAACTGCAAAGAATATAGACACAGAAATGTAGGAGAGAGAGCAAAGCATTGTGGGCTCACAGAATGACAAAGGAGTTGTTATGGCTGGGCTTTTGGAAACATACTGTCTGGCTGGACATTGCTGTGGTTTTGCAGGTGACTGGAGATGGCTAGAAGTGTCCTCCTTGGTAGGGAAGCTGGGTGCACTAC